>NC_089772.1:9151624-9154124 GCF_040412425.1 Macrobrachium rosenbergii | reverse complement strand
TATTATTATTATTATTATTATTATTATTACATGTAATAATATTAGATGAATATGTATATGTACAAATTTATTATTATAATGATTACATTATATATGTAATAATATTAGATGAGTACCATATTCAGTTTATATATATATGTATGTGTATATATATGTATACTGTATATATATTTATATATATTTATATTTATATTTATATACTATATATATATATATATATATATATATATATATATATATATATATATATATATATATATATATATATATATAAATTACTGGTTTGTATAAAAGTTAAAATTATCCATTTATTATTATTATTATTAAAATTATCCATTTATTATTATTATTATTATTATTATTATTATTATTATTATTATTATTATTATTATGTAAATGCTAAAGGCGGAATGTTCAACTACGCCTGCGCCTCCTCAAACCGTTACTTGCACCTTCGAATCTACCTGGAGTTATAGGAAATGCAAGACAGCCCAGGTCACTCTAAATAGCTCGCTCTTTCTCTGTTGTAGATTATTCTCCTCCGCCGCCGCCGCCGCTACCTGAATCGGGTGGGTGATGTCATCAAACAGTGCAGCGAAGGGGGTTGGGGGCCGCAGTTTAAGGTGCTCCTAGGTTTCACCATCGATGTCCCGTCTGTGCGTCTAATCTGTGGGTTTTAGCATTGTTGAGGGTGGGCCTTGCTTCGTGCAAACGGCGAGTTGCTGGCTAAAGATTTTAAGGCAGTGAGTGCAGATTATTAGTATACGTGATGTAGAACACTTCCATCGTGTGAATCAACTGGTAGATCAATAGTGATTGTTTAAAGGAACCGACTAAAATCAAAGGTTTTGTTAACATTTAAAAAAAATTTTTTTAGTCTCCAAAAAAGTGAACTGGGCAATCATTTTCGTGAAATGCTGCCAACTTGAATAAACTATTGAAAAGACTGTAGTATTTTCATGGTCTAAAAGGTCGATTGAGGTATATACGTCAGATTGTCCTTTCAGTTAAAGAGTTGCCGTCAGATGTGTGATTCTTAACTAAGCCTTTCAGACCTCTAGATTTTTGAAGACTGCTTCGAGAAAGTCTCTTGTATTTTATTGTATGCTTTGTGGGTCTATTATCCTCTCATTATAAAGGAGGATAGTGGTGTTGGAAGGGCGCATGTTTTTTTATTAAGAATTTTGTATGTTGCAAGCTCCTCGCTCCTTGAGAACCGAGTAGTATGGTTATTTGAAGTCGCACCACGTGCAATGGAATCGTGCATTCCAGCCGTTCCGCTAAAGGTGCTCAACGTGTTATGTACGTGATTTTCTATTCCAGATGTTCCGTGTTTTGTCTGTCCATGTAAATGAAATATCTACTATACTGTATATAACATAATCCTCCATTCCAGCCCTCCTGTCACACCTAATTTCGGCATCTGCCGCCATGCTGAATGGCCTGAAGCGTCTTTTATTTTATCGCTTACGACCATCTAGCATGGTGGTGGTGGCTGGTATGACGTCAGATCTGTAGGAGCGCGAAGAGGAGAAAGAGATCTAAAACGATGACATCACCGACGAGGAGTGACGTCATCCCCGTTGGAAGTTGGTGGTGACGTCGCGGTAGCCCGCCGCCTTGGTTGTGCCCTTTGATGAATAAGCCTACTGCGCCTTCAGTTGCGGAAGATGATGCCACGAGTGACTTCAGAAGGGTAAATTTAGTTGTCAATGCCATCCTTCCTCCGCCTAACTCCATTATTGCGTAGACCTGGTTATGACGTCATCATGCATGACGTGTTGGTCGCACCATCGCCGAACTGAATGGACGCCTTGTGGGCGAAGGTCCGTGCGTCATCGTGTGAAGGAGTTTTTAAGTACCTGAAACGCCTCTATGAAGATATTTCTCAAATTACGGCGCCCAGGAATTCGCCAGCATTTGCAGCGCATCCTGTGGTGTACTTTGTTGGAAATATTCCCTCCTTAGTCCAGTGGATTGTGACCAGAAAATGACTTTGAACTAACATTGCATATGCCTTACATTTAAAAAATACATTGCGCTGTTTGTGTTGCGTGAATGCCTTATATATATTTTGTGTGAGTCTTCTCATGTATATCCACCATCTTCAAGTCGATTGTAAAACTTTTTCAATCCTTGCACATCATTTGTACTCATTTCAGGGCCGTGTTTCGTCACTGACTCAAGAATTTAATTCCAGTGATATCTTGTACACGAAGCTGGGAGAGGCGTTTATGTAGGTTTTTAAGTATTTCCACGATTGTAATAGTTCTTTTGTTTCTGCAACGACAATATGGAATATGTTTTCCTAGTTGTGAAGTGCAAGTTGATATTATGAATTCAAGTGTATCTTTTTATATTGATGCTTTCATATATTGTTAATGTACTTGTTTGTTGGTGTTCATGAACATCCAGACTTCACTGTGTCTTCCAGAATTAACATGTGACAGCAATGTATTTAACTATTTATTATATTATATCTGCATTTGGAAGTTCGGTG
>NC_089772.1:8969124-9149124 GCF_040412425.1 Macrobrachium rosenbergii | reverse complement strand
AAAAGTTTCATTGAACTTGTTCCAGTGTTGATGGAGATAAGCATTTAGTTTGAAAGAAAGTAAGTTTTCAGAAAACCGCTAAACAAAAAACTTTTGAACTTAAAGAATCCAGAGACAAATTTGAGCGAGTTATCCCTGGATCAGTATGACCCGTTTTCTCCATGACGCTAACGATAGAGAAAATGAGATATTTTAGTGGGCGACTAGTATTTTTGGGAAAGTTTTTAAATTTTTTGTTTACGTGTCCTTTTACAATTTGTCGTGCACAGTGCCGTACAAGTGATGAACGAAATTGTCCATGAACTAATCTAAATATTTTTTTGAGTAATATATCTTCAAGATATGTTTATTTCCACATAAAACAGTCCAAAACAATGTATAACCCAGCTATACAGAACCTAGTCATACAAACTTCATTTTTTTTTACAATTTGTAGTTCTTAGTGCCATACAAACCATGAGGGCTGTATTGAGTTAATAATGCAGCAAACAGGTGTTTATACACCCACCTTGGAGTGAATCTTACTGATTATTATTATTTCAAAGGCTCGGGGGGCAAACCAAGCCCGGGGGGCGGGGGTGGCGATCAGTGTCGTGGGGCCATGTCCCCACCCCCCCTTGACGCCCCTGTCGTTATATTTGGTTGTGTAAGAAAGGGTCACTGTTCAATGAATGTAGCAGTAAGACCTGTTGTTTCAACTGTAATGGTAAATATACGTTATGTGCTAGACCATTTCCTAATTCTATTAGCTATTAGCTTTAATGTAAATTCGTCTCGGAAATCTTCCACCTCTAAATCAGACCAAAGTAAAGTTGATAACAACCCTATAGAAACTATTCCAGGTAAAAAAATCACAAGAAAAAAGTCACATCAATCATTCCTTGATAGTGACCCCCATGGGAAAATATTAACCCGGTTTGTATCCACCTTTGCGGCGTGTTTAGTACAAGTCCTTCGGGGATGACCGTAAAAAACATAAACAAAAGACTGTAAATATCATTAGTCGAAAGTCAGTTTCTACGAATAATTCTCAGAATAATGTTATAACAGTAATTGAGTAGCTGTTAAAACCGTTGCATAAATCCGACCGACGCCGTTACCGACAGCCACCCTCCGTTTGCCTAATGATGGGAATCAATCAGATCCCAGTTGAGCCTTTCTAGACAGCGGACCCTAAAGAACGTCCATTAACCCGGATGTTATTGAGAAATTGAACTTAGTACCAATAAGACAAGTGGAACTGACATTAATTCCGTTTGGAGATAATGTTGAAACTAAGATGTTTGAAGTAGTAAGAGTAAAGGTTCGAGCAGGTACTAAATGTATCAAGTTAAATGCTGTTGTTTATACTTCCATAAACACACCTGGTCTACACAACGTGTATTTGCGATTGAAAGAACGAGGTGTTAAATTAGCAGACAGGAATATTGAACCAGATACCCTAAGTGGTAATAGGTTTGATTATTGGTGGAGGTTATTATAATGCATTTGTGCACTGTCACGATAAATACGATGATGTATGCATGTATGATAGCACCGCTGGTGGTGTTATTTTTGGTCCTATTCCAAATTGGGCTTGTAATGTTATCAGTGACGATGAAAATAATAAGTACACAAAGTATAGCTTGCTCGAGAATAACTACTACTATAAATCCTCACGGCGATGAAGTTATTTCTAGATTGTGGTCATTAGGTACGATCGGCATCGGGAAGGATGCGCGATCCCAAGGTCTATAGAATACAAGGTCAACCCATCTTCGTTCCAAAACTGACCGCGCTCTGCGCAGGCCGTTTTCGTGACGTCACGCGCTACTTTCTCCATTAGCTCACAACAAGAACTGCTTTCGGAGAAACACTGGGAGAAAACTATACAGTTCATCTCACTATGAGACAGATGGCTTGATCTCTTGAATTCTCGAGTGCCAACTGACAAAAAGTGGGCACGCAATGCTTATGGGTTAAATTTAGAGGAACAAAATGCAGTGCTAGACAAAATGGTTAACACTGCAAAACATTTGACAGTGACTGGTAGCAAAAGGGCTTACCCGTTTCAAAAAGGAATCATGATATCCTCAATATCTTTATCTAAACTATACAAAATGATGGCAGAAAAGTTTGGTATATATATCATACATCTTGACGTATAGATCTGTAGCAGTAAAGCACAGAATAAGATGTCACTTAATGGGCACACAGACTTCTCTCATGGGTTCGAAGCACAACATAGAAGAAAATGGTAACGGAGACATGTCAGCAGCTTCCCTTTCTTGCTTGAATGAGCAGAAATCATCAACTTCTGATGAACAGTGCAAAGTGAACTATCCCTTTCTGCAATGATGTTTTGTTTGCCTGACTCGGATCTTGATGAAGGTAATGAGGATAAGAACATTTCAGGAAATTCTAAGGACACCCTCGACTTGGAAACTGCAATAGAAGAAGAGGGATTAGAATATTTAGGAGGTTTCATTGCACAGAAATTTCCACAATACCGAACTTAGGGTCGCAAGTGTCAGAGGATGATACCTCTTGGATTGGAGCAATAAGCACAGGAAGAGGGTGTCTGATGAAACCAAGCAGGCAATTTATTGCTGAACTAAAAACCAAGGAGAAAATGTTTCAATGCCACCACGGTGAAAAGACCCTGAAAGCCTATCAACAGATATAAAGAAACACGTAGCATTGCCTGAGGCAGTTGTATCATATTTTGTTCGATGTCGAACATTTTTCAGGATTAGGATATTAAATAGGTCAATAATTTCTCAAAGGTTGAAAAAAAGCTGAAGAAAATAGTTCTTTAATTCATTATATATATATATATATATATATATATATATATATATATATATATATATATATATATATATATATTTGCATTCTTAGTATATCATCATAGACCAGGTCTTGTATAATTTCTTGTAAATATGTAGTCCAATAGTCAAAAATTGTATATATTGTATAATCCAATAATAAACAAGGAACTGAAGCTTTACAAATCTATTATTAACCATGTCTTGTATTCTTATGTACCTCCCCCCCCCTCACCACCACCCATTTAACGCAGATAACAGAGAATTCTAATGTGAATTTACATCTAGTGCCCAAAAAGGGCCTACCCTGGAGTACCGTACTGCGTGACGTCACTAGTTTATAGTGACATATGGCAGCTCGGGTTTTAATCCGACTTAAGCTGCGCGCGGAGAGACCTTGTATTCTATAGACCTTGCGCGCGCGATCCTATAACGATCAAGCAGCGATCGAACAATTCAGTGAAACTATTTTGAAGACTGATAACAAGTATACGACTGATTTGCCATGTAAGAGCGGTGCCAGTGTTAGCCAGACTCCCTACGGGTTACAGAAAAGCCTTAGGTCAATTATATTCACTTGAGAGAACTTTTCATTCGTAAACCAGAAATTTTTGATCAATATCAGACTCTTTTAGATGAGTAGTTAAGTTAGGATTTATGGAGGAGGTAAAGTTAGAATATAACTTCTTTGATCCAGTTGATGGGATTAATATTATTTACCTCACCATCCAGTTTTTAAGGAATCTGCTGCGATTCCAATTAGGATAGATTTCAGCGTAAGTAGTAATGAGTCCCTCAATGATTGTTTGCACGCGGGACCTAATCTGGCTACGAAATTGACTGACTTGCTGCTGGAATTTCGTCAGAACAAATAGCTGCAGTAGCTTTCTTTCCTTCGAACAGGAATTGGTGAAAATCACATTGATTCCACAAGATTCTTGTGGTTTACTGATAGGGATTCTAAGCATGTAAAGACTTTTAAATTTTAGGTTTTATTGTTTGGAGCAACTTTTTCACCTTTTTTTATTTATTTTTTTATTTTTGCGGAATCAGACTCTACAATATCATTTGCAGACTCATTCAGATCCCATCGCCAATTCAGTAAATATAGGATTTACACCAAATTATGTTGGAAGCTAATATGCCCTTGGGAGAATGTACTAGTAATCTGAGATCATTTAATGCATTTATAAAACGTAGAATGTTCAAAACAAGATTTATATGGTTAAAAGCACTTGATGGTAACTCTCATTTGTTTTCTACTAGAGAATATGTTCATCGCGAGGAATGGAGTAACGTTTGTGTAGCTGACTTAGGTACGTATATGTAAATTATATATTAACCACATTGTGACAATATAAAGTATGCATATATGAAAATATTTGTGTAAATATAACTATGTGCAAAACTATGTAAATTTTCTCAAAAGTAAAAAAAAAAAAAATAATAACCATACCCTAGATACTGTCAACTACTTGGTCTTTTGTAGAAGACCTGTAATGATTCACTGAGTGAAAAGATCCCTTCTCAGATTGTTACATATTTGAATAATCTGGGAAATATTTGTATTTTGACCAAGAGAAATGTTGTATCTCTCTCTATTCAACCATCTTTGATTCTTTAGGAATGTCAACTCAAGTAGCAACTAAGGGAAAACTTTGTGAAGAAATTGTGGGAACTGAAAACTGACTGGGATAACGAGCTGATGATGGATTTTAAAAGAGTTTGATGGTTTGTCAGACCAATTGAAATCTATTGAGGAGATCAAAGTCCCTAGATCTTGTCTGGGTGATGGAACTTGTAGCATACATGTATTTGTAGATCCCCTTAAGATGGTTTATGGAGCATGTTCTTGTGTTGTCAGCAGTGGGGACACGAGCCATTTGCTTATTTACAAGTCTCTGGTAGCCCCGACCCCTCCGATCACTATACCCCCGTCAAGAATGACTTGCTTTAACTGTAGGCATGAGCCTAGGTGTTCATTTGTTAGAAATATTTGAGGATAAAATTTCAGATTGTACTGTTGTGAGTGACTCCCAAGTAGCTTTCAACTGGGTATTTCATAAAAGATCTAAGGCAGTGTTTGTAATCAATGAAATCAGGCTGTTATATGTCTCCAGTGAGGATAATCCTGCTTATTTAGTTAGACGAGGTATTTCAATGTCTATTTTGAGTAACTCATTTATGGTTTCATGGCCCTACCTGGATTGTTGACAAAGATCAGTTTCCAGAACAAGAGGATGTAGTTTACAGAGAGGTTGTTAGTGTCAGTGAAGTTACTATAGAACCCGTTTTAAGAAAACTTGATGATGTACTTGTATGTAATTGTTCTTAATTATCTTCATTGAAACACTGATTAAGAATTGTAGGTAGAATGATTCTGTTTGGGAGAAGAATATTTCCTGACAAATTCGGGGAAAGCAATGATTTACTTGTTTTAATCAGAATCATGCAACGTCAAGCTTTCCCAACGCTATATTAAGCGTTGACTAATGGGTTACAAACCAGCTCTAGTGTTCCCTCTAAGTTAAGGAATCTAACAGACAGTCCAAGAAAGGCTTCATAATGCAGATTTGCCGGAATTCGCTAAGCATCCAGTATACGTAGCCAAACGACGAATCCAGGTAAAAAAAAATCACGGGGAAAAAGTCACAATCTTTCCTCCTAGATAGTGACCCTAAGGATTTTAACCCGGTATGTATCTATGCATCCACCTTTGCGGCGTGTTTAGTACAAGGCCGTTGGTGATTTCCGTATAAACAAACAAAAGACTGTAAATGTCATAAAGATAATGATTCCCAAGAAATATACCGGCCATCCAATCGACACCCTGTAGGGAAACTTATAGTGACTCATTATCACGTACTCGACCGGCACTGCAACACGAATATGGTTGTAGTTAAATTAAGGCAACAATTTTGGGCTGGAAAAATGAGACAGTCCTTTAAGAAGATTCTGAGAGAGAGCCTATTGTGCAAGAAAGTGCAAAATGAAGTTGAGAACGGAGAAAAGAGTTAATTTGAGAAGAAGCTTTATAAAGACGCTATGTATGCGTTTGCATGACCTTTTTGTGTGGGAGAGGGCGTGAGAAATTCCCTCGCACATGTTAGTACACAAACGTCTTTTCATGATGGTGGTGTGTTAGCATATTTTCGTATGATCTGTTTCGTACTGTTGAGTTATTAGTATCGTCTGTCGTCATAAGAAAATTACTGATTTTGTTCTGCCCATTAGAAAATTACTGATTTTGTTCTGCCCACTGTCAGGCAACCGACTGACGAGAACTGCGTTCTTTGTATCAGTTATTTATGTAAAATCCAAATATATCTGTATGTTTAATTTTGTAGAGATATGTAAGTGTTTTGCATATCATAATAATAAGGGTAAATGACACATATTATTGTGTTTGGTTTTTCTGTGGTACTGCTTAAATCATTTTTGTATTTAGTGAAGAAGTTTAAGATTGTGTGTTCGTAATTACGTGCCCTGTTTGGGCAATCACATCATCTAAAATTGTGTTGTCACACGCCACCATTTGATTCACTACGTTTAACAGATATGTTGAGGTTCCAGAATATTGTGCTTTTAGCTTATTTTTGATAACGAACTTAAGAATTAGCTTCAAGTTTTTTCATGTTGTGAAATTTGGAAGGGAAGGAGCAGCTTTTGGCGCATTTTTTGTGCAATTGGTCAATTTCATTTATTTCTTATATATTTACCTGTTTGATATGTTTAACCTTTAGCTATTAAATTGATTTTAAGTTTAAATTCATCACGTGTTTTTCAGTGTCCTTCCATCTTATTTCATTTTCCCGTGATCATAATTTAGCGAATGGTGAACATAATTTGATCTGATAAACTTCTGTATTGTACTCATACTTTGGTGTTACGCAATTATAGAAACGAGGTTTGTAAGGTCTGAAAATCAACCCGTAGGTACAACTGCAGTAAGATTTTTAGAGAGAGACGCGTTCCTCTCGTCGTATCTCACAGACATACGATCCGAGCCCATGTCTATAGGGACTGCTCAGTGAGTGGAAGTACTTAATTGTGGTACTATTCATTCATTAATAATAGTAATGTGTTATTCTTGTTAGTACTGAATTGGGTTGAGAGAGATCTCCTTGTAATTTAGAAACCGCAAAGGGAGCGTGGTGTTGTTACATAAGGCCTTTGGCGGTTTTGACCATACATACATACATCTATCTATCTATCTATCTATCTATCTATCTATCTATTATCTATCTATCTCAACTAAAATGCATTCCAGGTTTTTCCCTTCTGAACTAAAATTATCTAAAGAATTTCTAAAGAAACACCAAGCCTATATATATAAAGTATGTGTACACACACACACACACACACACACACACACACACACACACACACACACACACACACACACACACTCTGGTGATCCGATGACGGGAAACCGCGTCTATAAATTTTTTGCCCTAAGTGCTCCGATGACGCGGATCCCTTCGTCATTCGTAAGTTATTTTCTGGGGAAATTCACCCAAAAAAAACTAGTCATCCGAAGAACACGAGTACTGCGCCATTGCGCGGTCAGATCTGGGACCTACAAAAAAACGTAAACAGGAAACCGATATTTTCACATGCTAAACCTCTGAATGTAAAAATAGCAACGTTTCTTTTTCGTGAGAATTTACTTTTTTTTTTATTTCTGTCTTTCAACAACATTTCCGTCTTTCAGCTTCAATTGCTCAGTTTTTTCTGGGAACACATATTGCTTTTACGTGGGCTAGTTATAGAAAATTTATTCAGCTTTCCGTTGCGATTTTCAATTTTTTCTTACCGTTATTCATTAACGAGTAATTACGAAAAATGTATGCGTAAATATGACCACTTGAGAACCCAGTCGAGACGAGTAGTTCGACCTAGGGTTTACGAGTGCGTGAATAATTTTTTGTACGCCTGTTTGTGCATCTGTAAATAATTTCAATGTGCATGTATTATGTATCATTCGAATGGCCATTCTTTGTACTTTATCGTGCTGAACGGCAAAATGTAAAAACATTAACGTTTCTATATAAAAATCTTTAGCGAACAACTGACTTTACGTGAAAAAACAAAACTTACGTCTGAGCATCAATTGCTCAATTATTTACGGGGAACACCTATTGATTTTAGGTATTATAATATGTAGGAAATTTATTCAGCTTTCCATCATAGTTTTCACTTTTTTTCTAGCATTATTTATTACCGAGTAATTACGGAAAATGTCACACTATATATATATATATATATATGGTACTCGTTGAACGCCGTAGTTCGGCCGGAATTTATGTATGCGTAGATAATTTTTTGTGCGCTTGTTTGTGCATCTGTAAATAACTTCAGTGTGCATATATTATATATCATTCGAACAGCCATTCTTTGTACTTTATCGTGCTGAACAGCAAGATGTAAAAATATCAACGTTTCTACTTAATAATTGTTGCCGTATATTTTCTTGTAAAAAAGAAAAGATTGTCCGTAATCTAACGAAAATTGCTCGATTTTATTCCAACAATACATATATCTTTCTTTTGTGCGTTTTATGGGAAATTTATTCAGCTTTCTAGTGCCACCTTTATTTTTTTTCTATCTTTAATCCTTACTTAGGTACGATACGAAACGTCAACATAAGTAGGTTGGAAAATCTGAAAATTGCACTTTGTAAAAAATTAACATTTTTTAATCGGTAACAGCTAATTAGCAAATACATTTATAGCAAAGCGATTGCTTCCATGTGAAAGTTCAAACATTCCCACACAATGTACGTATCAAATAAACTCCCCAAACCTAATTATTATATTTTTCGTGATTATTTAAAAAAAAAAGTCTACGATTTTCCTTAAAAATTTCACGTTCGTGACTTTTTTTCTATTATTTCTAACCCTTGCAAAGATTTTCTGATTGGTTTAGGAGAAAATTCAATCATTTGCCGACATCATAAAACAAACCAGAAGCCTATATCAGTTATAGTTGGGACGTATCGATTTTTACAAAGAAACTTTTCCGCGCGAACCCAACTTTTCCCTCCACGGCATAAGTCGCCTACAGGGTAGCGTTACAGGAACCCCTGTAATCGCGCGAGGCCTAATAAGTCAAGTTAAAGTGGTAAAATAAAGTACTTAATAAACCATCTTTTGTAATAATGTGAAAAGCCACGTAGCAAAGACGTTCTTAATTTCGCTGTCCTGCCCAGCAAATGTGAACAAAGATTAAGAAAAGATGTTATCTGTTGACGATTCTCATTGAAATAAATAAATCGCTATTATAAATTTATACTTCCAGATGACCACTTTTAGACAACTCTACGAGAAAATTAATTTAGCAAACTGAAAAAAGACATAGACATGCAGCCAAGCTGCCGCTGTCATCGTAATGTCTAGGTAGACGCGTATGTTTTGCGATCAGCGAAGTTAAGCTGCATTGGGTGTGGTCAGTAACTGGATGGGTGACCGTCACCGAAGCCTTGTTATACTCTCTCGTATGAAAGGTGTTGCTTAGTTTCATTATGAGAATGTGTTAAGTATGTAAATATACACGTAAATAGTAAAATGAGAGGAACTGAATTCTGTGGTGGACTGGAATCCTGCACACCAACAAGAACACGCCTTTACCACTTGCTTATAATACGAGAACAGGGGAAGGGTTCGACGTCACCACCGACGTCAGTTTTTTTTTTTTAATTTTTCCTTTTTATAAAGTTTTTCGTGTAGATTGACATCCATATATACAATATAGTCTCATAATGAAAGAAAAGAAGCCTTTTAAAAGTCGAGAGAGCATACAAGAGGGAATCAGTCGCGGTCACCTTTCCAGAGTACTGACCACACCCAAAGCAGCTTAACTTCGCTGATCTCAAAAGAGCAGTGGCGTCTGCTTAAAACGCCGATAGTGACGCAAAATGAAGGTTATTCTATCAAATAATATACTTATATGATGGAACTCTCGTGTGCGGCTGCAAAGAAATTCCGATCGTATAGGGAAGGCCTTATACGATCAGTATTTCATTGATTTATGGTCAACCTGGTAGAGTGATATGACCACTCGGTTATGCCACTCTACGAAGGAATCTGTCTTGGAACTCCTACTGTATCTAGAGGTTGACGCACCAACGCCAAATCAAATCGCCTTAAATTACAATTATATTACTTCCTGCCAACATTTACTATTCCCAAAACACTTCTGCCACCAACAAATGTCTTCTCTTTATAAAATCACGCATGAAATCCACCTTGAATTATATTAATTGCATAGAAAACATTTCAACAACGATCGCCATCTCGAGCACCTTGCCATCGTCGCGTCGATGCGATTTTGTTTTTCTTCTCTTCGTCTTGAATGACGACGTCCAATGGAGACAAAGATGGTTCGTGATCGCTGCTGCATTTCGTCTTTTGCTTTTCATTTCAATATAAGTTTATTATTTCTCAATATATATATTTATTATCTCTATCTCTTATATATATATATATATATATATATATGCTTTTAACATTGTTTTCTAATGACGTTTCAATATTCTCTCGCGTACTGAAGGTTTGCAGACACAGCCCTATTGCCAGTAGTACTTGTACAAAGTAAGATTGTTTCTTTGTGACTACGAAAATGAATGAATGTTTTCTGTCAGATCTGAAATTACCATGTTGTACTAAATGTCGCCCTTTTGTTTCCGACAAGAGTTCACCATTATAAAGACCCTTACTTCTATTTACTTACATAAAGTTACTGTCATTTGCATGCAAGGAAACATGAGATAAGAAATCAAAACTTATTAGCGCGCACGATTTTATGTAACTGCCGAAAGATTATTGTAGTACAAAGGAATCTGGTGTCATCATCTATTCAATAAAACAAAAACAAACCTAACAAAAATATATTAAAGCAAATAGTCCTACAAACTATATGCTGAGAACAGCCTTCGTTTTGTTTCGACATTTTGGTGTAATATCATATTGTGGGCGACCACCCTCCTGCCTCTTCACTCTCCCAATTTAGAAATCTACGGCACCTAAAGGGACGTTTTCATGAGACTAAATAAATCGTGCCATTTTTATTGAGGTCTCTGTGAGACTGGAATTGGAAATAATATATAGTATGTCGTCCAAATTGACTGAAATAAAAAGCCAAGAGGACTTCCAGCAGCGATCGCAAACTATTTGGACGTCGTCATTCAAGACGAAGAGAAGAAAAACAAAATCGCATCGCCAAGACGATGGCAAGGTGCTCGAGATGGTGATCGTTGTTGAAATGTTTTCTATGCAATTAATATAATTCAAGGTGGATTTCATGCGTGATTTTATAAAGAGAAGACATTTGTTGGTGGCAGAAATGTTTTGGGAATAGCAAATTTTGGCAGGAAGTAATATAATTGTAATTTAAGGCGATTTGATTTGGCGTTGGTGCGTCAACCTGTAGATACAGTAGGAGTTCCAAGACAGATTCCTTCGTAGAGTGGCATAACCGAGTGGTCATATCACTCTACCAGGTTGACCATAAATCAATGAAATACTGATCGTATAAGGCCTTCCCCTATACGATCGGAATTTCTTTGCAGCCGCACACGAGAGTTCCATCATATAAATATATTATTTGATAGAATAACCTTCATTTTGCGTCGCTAACGGCGTTTTAACAAGACGCCACTGCCGTTTTGAGATCAGTGAAGTTAAGCAGCTTTGGGTGTGGTCAGTACTCTGGAAAGGTGACCGCGACTGATTCCTCTTGTATGCTCTCTCTCGACTTTTAAAAGGCTTCTTTTCTTTCATTATGAGACTATATTGTATATATGGATGTCAATCTACACGAAGAACTTTATAAAACGAAGAATTAAAAAAAAAAAACTGACGTCGGTGGTGACGTCGAACCCTTCCCCTGTTCTCGTATTATAAGCAAGTGGTTAATTAAGGCGAGTTCTTGTTGATGTGTAGGATTCCAGTCCACCACAGAATTCAGTTCCTCTCATTTTACTAATTATTTACGTGTATATTTACATACATAACACATTCTCATAATGAAACTAAGCAACACCTTTCATACGACAGAGTATAACAAGGCTTCGGTGACGGTCACCCATCCAGTTACTGACCACACCCAATGCAGCTTAACTTCGCTGATCGCATAACAGATGTCGTACCTTCTTACAACACATCAGTGCCGCTAAAGGAAGGAGACTCCATCAAATAATACATTCATATCACGTAACTTTTGTATAAACTATCGAAATAAAACGTTTCTTCGATTTGATTCTCGTGTATCTATTACCCCCTATTCCTCTAAACCTCTATTCTGCATTTAATTAGACAAAATCATAGGTCGAACATTACAGTTTGAGACGCAACAAACATTAAGCCCGTTTAAAGACACTATCTCGTTTGACATTTTTCCCACATAGACTATACTGATCTAGAAATATTGTACCATTTCTAGAATTATATTTCATTTCCTTAGTTCTAGAATATTATGGACTGCACAAGCAAGTCTATAGAAGTTGAGACAAGTAAAGTCCATAGTGTGGGCTCGATGAATAGTTATACAAAGCCTTGATTTGTAAAACTAGTTGGTTTAATATTTTTGTTTTGTTTTGTTTTCATTTTAATGAATGGTTCCAGCTTCGATCTCGTTCTCGAGAATTTTTCGTACGAGCAACGTCATCATGAAATTATGAGACGTATTTCGCAAAAAATGTAATTCAAGTGACACTCGATTTCTTAGAATATATTTTTCTATACTGGTCCTGACAGTAATCACATATGAGGGTAAAGAAATTCAGTTCTTGTTAGTCCAAATATATTATGTTTTTCTCCATCAAATAAAGCTAATAAAAAATTTGCATACTCTTCCACAGAGCCTATTCTCTCCCCTCTGGCTTGTCCAAATTTCACTATGAAATAACTCTTTTACGACAATACTTCATGGAAAACTGCTATCCAGCTAAGTTTTCTTTAAACAACTTTACAATGTAAGTTCCTAAATAATAAATTAATAGGGAAAAATAACAGAACAACTGCACCAAGAATGCCGCTCTGTGATAGTGTCCCGTTTATCAGAGATACAACGTTTTATACACAAGTTAAACGTTCAAGATGTGAACATTGTCCGGCCATAAAATGCGAAATAATCTCAAGAAACCCATTAAATATTCGGTCCTTATTCAGGTATAATGAAAATATAAGCCTCTTGTGACATCCAATGCGGCCTATTTACTTTCGTGTCCCAAATGTAGTTTGGGAAATTATGTAAGGGCATCCCGTAGGCTTCTTAAGGTCAGTTATCGAAAAGCAAATTTAATACAGAATATAAACGTTTTAAAATCATTACAGAGCTTCTTCCCCGCAACCGCTTGCGGTCTTCGAATTGCTTTTCATAAAAGCAATAGTTCCAAAATTAACAACGAAGCTACCGCAACCCCTCTCTCCCTGGCATAACCATACGAGTTCTTGGGACCTTTCGCTGCTGCTTCTTCTTCGAGTCATTCGTCTTCTTCCCTTCACTTGAAATGGTCATTCTCTTACCACTTTGTGTTTCTTTCTTTATTTTATTATAACTATTTTGGCTTTTAGGATGAATCTTTTTATTATATGCTTTATGTGTGTTCGTCTTTCCGCAGCTGTGATGATGGGGCTGGACCCCGTAATGTCGCTTAATAAAGCTTCGCAAAATCACCATAAGGCGTTTCCCTTCCAAATCTACATATATATATATATATATATATATATATATATATATATATATATATATATATATATATATATACATATATATACAATAGCTTTTCATAATTAAACAAAAGAAGCCTTTTGAAAACCGAGAGAGAGCGTAAGACAGGCATCCAGTGGCGGTCACCTTTCCAAGTACTGACCACACCCAAAGCTGCTTAACTTCACTGATCGAAAAACCCGAGTCGCGTCTTCTTAAAACGCCGATAGTGACGCAAAATGAAGGTTATTCTATCAAATAATATATTTATATGATGGAACTCTCGTGTGCGGCTGCAAAGAAATTCCGATCGTATAGGGGAAGGCCTTATACGATCAGTATTTCATTGATTTATGGTCAACCTGGTAGAGTGATATGACCACTCGGTTATGCCACTCTCTACGAAGGAATCTGTCTTGGAACTCCTACTGTATCTAGAGGTTGACGCACCAACGCCAAATCAAATCGCCTTAAATTACAATTATATTACTTCCTGCCAAAATTTGCTATTCCCAAAACATTTCTGCCACCAACACTTCTCGTCTCTTTATAAAATCACGCATGAAATCCACCTTGAATTATATTAATTGCATAGAAAACATTTCAACAACGATCGCCATCTCGAGCACCTTGCCATCGTCTTGGCGATGCGATTTTGTTTTTCTTCTCTTCGTCTTGAATGACGACGTCCAATGGAACAAAGATGGTTTGCGATCGCTGCTGCAAGTCCTCGTCTTTTTATTTTCAATTTGGAATATACTATATTATTTCCAATTTCAGTCTTTATATACCTAATAAAATATGGCTTTTAACATTTTTTTAATGACGTTTCAATAAAACGTCCGCGTACTGCCGGATTTCTAAATTGGGAGAGTGAAGAGGCAGGAGGGTTGTCGCCCAAAGTAAGATTTACACCAAAATGTCGAAACAAAATGAATGAATGTTTTCAGTCAGATTTGTAATTACTATTTGTTTAATATATTTTTGTTAGGTTTGTTTTGACAAGATTGAATTATAAAGACCCACCAGATTCTATTTACTACAATAATCTTTCGGCAGTTACATAAAATCGAAACATAATAAGTTTTGATTTCAAAACTCTTGTTTCCTTTTATGCAAATGACAGTAACTTATATGTAAGTAAAAAGGAATAAGGGGTCATTCTATAATGGTGAACAAAAACAAAAACAAAAGGGCGACATTTAAGTACAAGTCCTTGGTAATTTCTATCTGACAGAAAACATTCATTCATTTTCGTTTCGTCATTTTGGTGTAATCTTACTTTGTACAAGTACTACTGGCAATCCTGGCTGTTCACTCTCCAAACCTTCAGTAATCTAGAGAATATTGAAACGTCATTAGAAAACAATGTTAAAAGCATAAATATATATATAAAGAGAGAGATGATAATAAACTTATATTGAAATGAAAAGCAAAAAGACGAAATGCAGCAGCGATCACGAACCATCTTTGTTCCATTGGACGTCGTCATTCAAGACGAAGAGAAGAAAAACAAAATCGCATCGACGCGACGATGGCAAGGTGCTCGAGATGGCGATCGTTGTTGAAATGTTTTCTATGCAATTAATATAATTCAAGGTGGATTTCATGCGTGATTTTATAAAGAGAAGACATTTGTTGGTGGCAGAAGTGTTTTGGGAATAGTAAATGTTGGCAGGAAGTAATATAATTGTAATTTAAGGCGATTTGATTTGGCGTTGGTGCGTCAACCTCTAGATACAGTAGGAGTTCCAAGACAGATTCCTTCGTAGAGTGGCATAACCGAGTGGTCATATCACTCTACCAGGTTGACCATAAATCAATGAAATACTGATCGTATAAGGCCTTCCCCTATACGATCGGAATTTCTTTGCAGCCGCACACGAGAGTTCCATCATATAAATATATTATTTGATAGAATAACCTTCATTTTGCGTCGCTATCGGCGTTTTAAGAAGACGCGACTCGGCTTTTTCGATCAGTGAAGTTAAGCAGCTTTGGGTGTGGTCAGTACTTGGAAAGGTGACCGCGACTGATTCCGTCTTGTATGCTCTCTCTCGACTTTTAAAAGGCTTCTTTTCTTTCATTATGAGACTATATTGTATATATGGATGTCAATCTACACGAAAAAACTTTATAAAACGAAAAATTAAAAAAACTGACGTCGGTGGTGACGTCGAACCCTTCCCCTGTTCTCGTATTATAAGCAAGTGGTAAAGGCGTGTTCTTGTTGATGTGTAGCATTCCAGTCCACCACAGAATTCAGTTCCTCTCATTTTACTAATTATTTACGTGTATATTTACATACATAACACATTCTCATAATGAAACTAAGCAACACCTTTCATACGACAGAGTATAACAAGGCTTCGGTGACGGTCACCCATCCAGTTACTGACCACACCCAATGCAGCTTAACTTCGCTGATCGCATAACAGATGTCGTACCTTCTTACAACACATTAGTGCCGCCAAAGGAAGGGTTTTCCATCAAATAATACATTCATACCACGTAACTTTTGTATAAACTATCGAAATAAAACGTTTCTTCGATTTGATTCTCGTGTATACTATTACCCCTAAAACCTCTATTCCTTTGATTACGAACAGATTCAGTTTGAGACGCAGCAAACATTAAGCTGGTATAAAGACACTATCTCGTTTGACATTTTTCCCACATAGACTATACTGATCTAGAAATATTGTATTTTCTTTATATTATTTCTAGAAGAATATTATGGACTGCACAAGCAAGTCTATAGAAGTTGAGACAAGTAAAGTCCATAGTGTGGGCTCGATGAATAGTTATGCAAAGCCTTGATTTGTAAAACTATTTGGTTTCATATTTTTGTTTTGTTTTGTTTTCATTTTAATGAATGGTTCCAGCTTCGATCTCGTTCTCGAGAATTTTTCGTACGAGCAATTTCATCATGAATTTATGACACGTATTTCGCAAAGAATGTAATTCAAGTGATACGCGATTTCTTACAATATATTTTTCTATACTGGTCCTGACAGTAATCACATATGAGGGTAAAGAAATTCAGTTCTTGTTACTCCAAATATATTATGTTTTTCTCCATCAAATAAAGCTAATAAAAAATTTGCATACTCTTCCACAGAGCCTATTCTCTCTCCTCAGGCTTGTCCAAATTTCACTATGAAATAACCCTTTTACGACAATACTTCATGGAAAACTGCTATCCAGCTAAGTTTTCTTTAAACATCTTTACAATGTAAGTTCCTAAATAATAAATTAATAGGGAAAAATAACAGATCGACTGCACCAAGAATGCCACTCTCTGCTACTGTCCCGTTTATCAGAGATACAACGTTTTATATACAAAAGTTAAACGTTCAAGATGCGAACATTGTCCGGCCATAAAATGCGAAATAATCTTAAGAAACCCATTAACTATTCGGTCCCTGTTCAGGTATAATGAAAATATAAGCCTCTTATGACATCCAATGCGGCCTATTTACTTTCGTCTCCCAAATGTAGTTTGGGAAATTATGTAAGGGCATCCGTAGGCTTCTTAAGGTCAGTTATCGAACAGCAAATTTAATACAAATTATAAACGTTTTAAAATCATTACAGGGCTTCTTCCCCAACAGATTGCGTCTTCGAATTGCTTTTCATAAAAGCAATAGTTCCAAAATTAACAACGAAGCTACCGCAACCCCTCTCTCCCCTGGCATAACCATACGAGTTCTTGGGACCTTTCGCTGCTGCTTCTTCTTCGAGTCACTCTTCTTCTTCCCTTCACTTGAAATGGTCATTCTCTTACCACTTTGTTTCTTTTTTATTTTATTATAACTATTTTGGCTTTTAGGATGAATCTTTTATTATATGCTTTATGTGTGTTCGTCTTTCTGCAGCTGTGATGATGGGGCTGGACCCCTGTAATGTCGCTTAATAAAGCTTCGCAAAATCAACATAAGGCGTTTCCCTTCCATAATATATATATATATATATATATATATATATATATATATATATATATATATATATATATATATATATATATATATATATATATATATACAATATAGTTTTTTCATAATTAAACAAAAGAAGCCTTTTGAAAATCGAGAGCGAGCGTAAGACAGGGATCCAGTGGCGGTCACCTTTCCAAGTACTGACCACACCCAAAGCAGCTTAACTTCACTGATCGAAAAACCCGAGTCGCGTCTTCTTAAAACGCCGTTAGCGACGCAAAATGAAGGTTATTCTATCAAATAATATATTTATATGATGGAACTCTCGTGTGCGGCTGCAAAGAAATTCCGATCGTATAGGGGAAGGCCTTATACGATCAGTATTTCATTGATTTATGGTCAACCTGGTAGAGTGATATGACCACTCGGTTATGCCACTCTACGAAGGAATCTGTCTTGGAACTCCTACTGTATCTAGAGGTTGACGCACCAACGCCAAATCAAATCGCCTTAAATTACAATTATATTACTTCCTGCCAACATTTACTATTCCCAAAACACTTCTGCCACCAACAAATGTCTTCTCTTTATAAAATCACGCATGAAATCCACCTTGAATTATATTAATTGCATAGAAAACATTTCAACAACGATCACCATCTCGAGCACCTTGCCATCGTCTTGGCGATGCGATTTTGTTTTTCTTCTCTTCGTCTTGAATGACGACGTCCAAATAGTTTGCGATCGCTGCTGGAAGTCCTCTTGGCTTTTTATTTCAGTCAATTTGGACGACATACTATATTATTTCCAATTCCAGTCTCACAGAGACCTCAATAAAAATGGCACGATTTATTTAGTCTCATGAAAACGTCCCTTTAGGTGCCGTAGATTTCTAAATTGGGAGAGTGAAGAGGCAGGAGGGTGGTCGCCCACAATATGATATTACACCAAAATGTCGAAACAAAACGAAGGCTGTTCTCAGCATATAGTTTGTAGGACTATTTGCTTTAATATATTTTTGTTAGGTTTGTTTTTGCTTTATTGAATAGATGACGACACCAGATTCCTTTGTACTACAATAATCTTTCGGCAGTTACATAAAATCGTGCGCGCTAATAAGTTTTGATTTCTTATCTCTTGTTTCCTTGTATGCAAATGACAGTAACTTTATGTAAGTAAATAGAAGTAAGGGGCTTTATAATGGTGAACTCTTGTCGGAAACAAAAGGGCGACATTTAGTACAACTTGGTAATTTCAGATCTGACAGAAAACATTCATTCATTTTCGTAGTCACAAAGAAACAATCTTACTTTGTACAAGTACTACTGGCAATAGGGCTGTGTCTGCAAACCTTCAGTACGCGAGAGAATATTGAAACGTCATTAGAAAACAATGTTAAAAGCATAATATATATATATATATATATATATATATAAAGAGAGAGAGATAATAAACTTATATTGAAATGAAAAGCAAAAGACGAAATGCAGCAGCGATCACGAACCATCTTTGTCTCCATTGGACGTCGTCATTCAAGACGAAGAGAAGAAAAACAAAATCGCATCGACGCGACGATGGCAAGGTGCTCG
Organism: Macrobrachium rosenbergii; assembly: GCF_040412425.1. Lineage (NCBI taxonomy): Eukaryota > Metazoa > Arthropoda > Malacostraca > Decapoda > Palaemonidae > Macrobrachium > Macrobrachium rosenbergii. Next base: position 9,130,080 of record NC_089772.1, on the reverse strand, counting down.
AGATGGTGATCGTTGTTGAAATGTTTTCTATGCAATTAATATAATTCAAGGTGGATTTCATGCGTGATTTTATAAAGAGAAGACATTTGTTGGTGGCAGAAGTGTTTTGGGAATAGTAAATGTTGGCAGGAAGTAATATAATTGTAATTTAAGGCGATTTGATTTGGCGTTGGTGCGTCAACCTCTAGATACAGTAGGAGTTCCAAGACAGATTCCTTCGTAGAGTGGCATAACCGAGTGGTCATATCACTCTACCAGGTTGACCATAAATCAATGAAATACTGATCGTATAAGGCCTTCCCTATACGATCGGAATTTCTTGCAGCCGCACACGAGAGTTCCATCATATAAATATATTATTTGATAGAATAACCTTCATTTTGCGTCGCTATCGGCGTTTTAAGAAGACGCGACTCGGGTTTTTCGATCAGTGAAGTTAAGCAGCTTTGGGTGTGGTCAGTACTTGGAAAGGTGACCGCCATTGGATGCCTGTCTTACGCTCTCTCTCGGTTTTCAAAAGGCTTCTTTTGTTTAATTATGAAAAGTTATTGTATATATATATATATATATATATATATATATATATATATATATATATATATATATATATATATATATATGGAAGGGAAACGCCTTATGTTGATTTTGCGAAGCTTTATTAAGCGACATTCCGGGGTCCAGCCCCATCATCACAGCTGCGGAAAGACGAACACACATAAAGCATATAATAAAAAGACTCATCCTAAAAGCCAAAATAGTTATAATAAAATAAAGAAAGAAACACAAAGTGGTAAGAGAATGACCATTTCAAGTGAAGGGAAGAAGACGAATGACTCGAAGAAGAAGCAGCAGCGAAAGGTCCCAAGAACTCGTATGGTTATGCCAGGGAGAGAGGGGCTGCGGTAGCTTCGTTGTTAATTTTGGAACTATTGCTTTTATGAAAAGCAATTCGAAGACCGCAAGCTGTTGGGGGGAAGAAGCCCTGTAATGATTTTAAAACGTTTATATTCTGTATTAAATTTGCTGTTCGATAACTGACCTTAAGAAGCCTACGGGAGGCCCCTACATAATTTCCCAAACTACATTTGGGACACGAAAGTAAATAGGCCGCATTGGATGTCACAAGAGGCTTATATTTTCATTATACCTGAATAAGGACCGAATAGTTAATGGGTTTCTTGAGATTAATTCGCATTTTATGGCCGGACAATATTCACATCTTGAACGTTTAACTTGTGTATAAAACGTTGTATCTCTGATAAACGGGACACTATCAGAGAGCGGCATTCTTGGTGCAGTTGATCTGTTATTTTTCCATATTAATTTATTATTTAGAACTTACATTGTAAATTGTTTAAAGAAAACTTAGCTGGATAACAGTTTTCCATGAAGTATTGTCGTAAAAGGTTTATTTCTTAGTGAAATTTGGACAAGCCTGAGGAGAGAGAATAGGCTCTGTGGAAGAGTATGCAAATTTTTTATTAGCTTTATTTGATGGAGAAAAACATAATATAATTGGAGTAACAAGTACTGAACTTCTTTACCCTCATGTGTGATTACTGTCAGGACCAGTATAGAAAAATATATTGTAAGAAATCGCGTATCACTTGAATTACATTCTTTGCGAAATACGTGTCATAAATTCATGATGAAATTGCTCGTACGAAAAATTCTCGAGAACGAGATCGAAGCTGGAACCATTCATTAAAATGAAAACAAAACAAAACAAAAATATTAAAGCAACTACTTCTACAAACCAAGGCTTTGTATAACTATTCATCGAGCCCTCACTATGGACTTTACTAGTATCAACTTCTATAGGCTTGCTTGTGCAGTCCATAATATTCTAGAACTAAGGAAATGAAATATAATTCTAGAAATGGTACAATATTTCTAGATCAGTATAGTCTATGTGGGAAAAACGTCATCCGAGATAGTGTCTTTAAACGGGCTTAATGTTTGTTGCCTCTCAAACTGTATCTGTTCGACCTATACCCGATGGTTGTCTATCTTTGTACATCCTAAATGCAGCCCAAGAAGGCTCGTCAAACCTTATAATTAGAGGAATAGAGGTTTTAGGGGTAATATGATACACGAGAATCAAATCGAAGAAACGTTTTATTACGATAGTTTATACAAAAGTTACGTGATGTGAATGTATTATTTGATGGAGTCTCCTTCCTTTAGCGGCACTGATGTGTTGTAAGAAGGTACGACTTCTGTTTTGCGATCAGCGAAGTTAAGCTGCATTGGGTGTGGTCAGTAACTGGATGGGTGACCGTCACCGAAGCCTTGTTATACTCTGTCGTATGAAAGGTGTTGCTTAGTTTCATTATGAGAATGTGTTATGTATGTAAATATACACGTAAATAATTAGTAAAATGAGAGGAACTGAATTCTGTGGTGGACTGGAATGCTACACATCAACAAGAACACGCCTTTACCACTTGCTTATAATACGAGAACAGGGGAAGGGTTCGACGTCACCACCGACGTCAGTTTTTTTTTTTAATTTTTCCTTTTTATAAAGTTTTTCGTGTAGATTGACATCCATATATACAATATAGTCTCATAATGAAAGAAAAGAAGCCTTTTAAAAGTCGAGAGAGAGCATACAAGAGGGAATCAGTCGCGGTCACCTTTCCAGAGTACTGACCACACCCAAAGCAGCTTAACTTCGCTGATCTCAAAAGAGCAGTGGCGTCTGCTTAAAACGCCGATAGTGACGCAAAATGAAGGTTATTCTATCAAATAATATACTTATATGATGGAACTCTCGTGTGCGGCTGCAAAGAAATTCCGATCGTATAGGGGAAGGCCTTATACGATCAGTATTTCATTGATTTATGGTCAACCTGGTAGAGTGATATGACCACTCGGTTATGCCACTCTACGAAGGAATCTGTCTTGGAACTCCTACTGTATCTAGAGGTTGACGCACCAACGCCAAATCAAATCGCCTTAAATTACAATTATATTACTTCCTGCCAACATTTGCTATTCCCAAAACATTTCTGCCACCAACAAAAGTCTTTTCTTTATAAAATCACGCATGAAATCCACCTTGAATTATATTAATTGCATAGAAAACACTTCAACAACGATCACCATCTCGAGCACCTTGCCATCGTCTTGGCGATGCGATTTTGTTTTTCTTCTCTTCGTCTTGAATGACGACGTCCAAATACAAAGATGGTTCGCGATCGCTGCTGCAAGTCCTCTTTTTGCTTTTATTTCAATATAATTTGGATCGACATACTATATTATTTCCATATATCCAGTCTTAACAGAGTTTTCTAATAAAAATGGCTCTCGCGTATTTAGTTTCAGAAAACGTCCCTTTAGGTGCCGTAGATTTCAAAGTAAATTGTTTCTTTGTGACTGAAAATGAATGAATGTTTTCTGTCAGATCTGATATTACACCAAAATGTCGAAACAAAATGAAGGCTGTTTTGTTTGTAGGACTATTTGTTTAATATATTTTTGTTAGCCCCTTGTTTTTGCTTTATTGAATAGATGACGACACTGATTCATTTGTACTACAATAATCAAGAGATAATAAATCAAAACGTGCGCGCTAATAATTTTTGATTTCTTATCTCTTGTTTATTGTATGCAAATGACAGTAACTCATTATTCAATAAAGTAAAAGAAACCTAACAAAAATATATAATGGTGAACTCTTGTCCTAAACAAACTACATTTAGAACAACCTTCGTTTTGTTCTGACATTTTGGTGTAATTCATTTTCGTAGTCACAAAGAAACAATCTTACTTTGTACAAGTAAATCTACTGGCACCTAAAGGGCGTTTCATGCAAACCTTCAGTAAATCGAGAGATTTTTATTGAAACGTCATTAGAAACAATGTTAAAAATATATATATAAAGAGAGAGAGAGATAATAAATTGATTGAAATGAAAAGCAAAAAGACGAAATGCAGCAGCGATCGCAAATCTTTTTGGACGTCGTCATTCAAGACGAAGAGAAGAAAAACAAAATCGCATCGACGCGACGATGGCAAGGTGCTCGAGATGGCGATCGTTGTTGAAATGTTTTCTATGCAATTAATATAATTCAAGGTGGATTTCATGCGTGATTTTATAAAGAGAAGACATTTGTTGGTGGCAGAAGTGTTTTGGGAATAGTAAATGTTGGCAGGATGTAATATAATTGTAATTTAAGGCGATTTGATTTGGCGTTGGTGCGTCAACCTCTAGATACAGTAGGAGTTCCAAGACAGATTCCTTCGTAGAGTGGCATAACCGAGTGGTCATATCACTCTACCAGGTTGACCATAAATCAATGAAATACTGATCGTATAAGGCCTTCCCCTATACGATCGGAATTTCTTTGCAGCCGCACACGATAGTTCCATGATATAAATATATTATTTGATAGAATAACCTTCATTTTGCGCCGCAAACGGCGTTTTAAGAAGACGCGACTCGGCTTTTTTGAGATCAGTGAAGTTAAGCAGCTTTGGGTGTGGTCAGTACTTGGAAAGGTGACCGCGACTGATTCCCTCTTGTATGCTCTCTCTCGACTTTTAAAAGGCTTCTTTTCTTTCATTATGAGACTATATTGTATATATGGATGTCAATCTACACGAAAACTTTATAAAAGGAAAAATTAAAAAAAAAAAACTGACGTCGGTGGTGACGTCGAACCCTTCCCCTGTTCTCGTATTATAAGCAAGTGGTAAAGGCGTGTTCTTGTTGATGTGTAGCATTCCAGTCCACCACAGAATTCAGTTCCTCTCATTTTACTAATTATTTACGTGTATATTTACATACATAACACATTCTCATAATGAAACTAAGCAACACCTTTCATACGACAGAGTATAACAAGGCTTCGGTGACGGTCACCCATCCAGTTACTGACCACACCCAATGCAGCTTAACTTCGCTGATCGCATAACAGATGTCGTACCTTCTTTCAACACATCAGTGCCGCCAAAGGAAGGGTTTTCCATCAAATAATACATTCATATCATGTAACTTTTTATGTTTTGTATAAACTATCGAAATAAAACGTTTCCGAGTTAATTGTCCGTTTTGATTCTCGTGAATACTATTACCCCTAAAACCTCTATTCCTTTGATTACGAACAGATTCAGTTTGAGACGCAGCAAACATTAAGCTGGTATAAAGACACTATCTCGTTTGACATTTTTCCCACATAGACTATACTGATCTAGAAATATTATATTTCATTTCCTTAGTTCTAGAATATTATGGACTGCACAAGCAAGTCTATAGAAGTTGAGACAAGTAAAGTCCATAGTGTGGGCTCGATGAATAGTTATACAAAGCCTTGGTTTGTAAAACTATTTGGTTTCATATTTTTTGGTTTTGTTTTTATTTTAATGAATGGTTCCAGCTTCGATCTCGTTCTCGAGAATTTTTCGTAGGAGCAACGTCATCTTGAATTTATGACACGCTTTTCGCAAAAGGTAATTCAAGTGACACTCGATTTCTTAGAATATATTTTTCTATACTGGTCCTGACAGTAATCACATATGAGGGTAGAGAAATTCAGTACTTGTTAGTCCAAATATATTATGTTTTTCTTCGTTAAATAAAGCTTCTCAAAAATTTGCATACTCTTCCACAGAGCCTATTCTCTCTCCTCTGGCTTATCCAAATTTCACTATGAAATAACCCTTTTACGACAATACTTCATGGAAAACTGCTATCCAGCTAAGTTTTCTTTAAACACCTTTACAATGTAAGTTCCTAAATAATAAATTAATAGGGAAAAATAACAGATCGACTGCACCAAGAATGCCACTCTGTGATAAATGTCCCGTATGTCAGTGATAGAACGTTTTATACACAAGTTAAACGTTCAATATGTGAACATTGTCCGGCCATAAAATGAGAATTAATCATAAACACATTAAATATTGGTTCCCTATTTAGATATAAAGGAAAATTGAGCCTCTTTTGACCTCCAATGCGGTCTATTTATTTTCGTGTCCCAGATGTAGTTTGGGAAACTACGTCGGGGCCTCCCGTAGGCTTCTTAAGGTGAGTAATCGAACGGCAAATTTAATAAGTTACGTGATAGTAGGTACTCAATGAGGTCGTTAAATATTTTACTTTGTGAGTGGTAGTTTGTTTACATTTCACCTTAGTTTTATTTTCATATTTTTATGTCTGTGTTTTTAATTTTTCGTTATTTTACGTCTCACACTTTTAGTTTATATTTACTTGTTCATTTTATATATTTCGTTAGTATTTTTACTGAAGATTAATTATAATTAATTTTATTGTAATTTTATTGATTCGCATCCTTGTCGGTTTTTTCAGCCTGATGATGAGGTTTTATACCTCGAAAGATCGTACAATAAAGAATGTTCTTCCTGGTCTTGGCACTATTATGTATCAATAAGCTATATATATATATATATATATATATATATATATATATATATATATATATATATATATATATATATATATATATATATATAAGGTGTTGAGGACGTCTGGGCATTTAACGAGGAACGAGTGCTTTAATGAAAATTGACTCTAAAGTCGTAAGCTCGTCCTCGTGTTGGGCTTAGGCTATTATTTCGAAGTTTTTCATATCAATCTGCGTTTTGCAGATTGCAGAGTGATTTCTTATATTTGATAATTCAGGCCTGGACAATCAGCATCCCGTCCTATAACTGACGGCCTGATGACTACAGACACGGACTTTCAGTAGCCGTCTCGTACATCCAACGTAGGTTCCCAGCTCGCACTTGGGACAAGTATATTTGTAAATGATGTTGGATGCTAAATTTCCCTTCCTGTTCAACGATGAGTTTCGCAAAAAGTTATAAAGATCATTAGCAAAGAATTTTTCGTTTGTAAATAAGAAACTTATTTACGAAAAACCTTTAACGCTCTTTATAACTTTTTGCAGATCTAATCGTTGAACATGCCCGTCTCTAGCATCCAACATCATTTACAAATATACTTGTCCCAAGTGCGAGCTGGGAACCTACGTTGGATGTACGAGACGGCTACTGAAAGTCCGTGTCTGTAGTCATCAGGCCGTCAGTTATAGGACGGGATGCTGATTGTCCAGGCCTGAATTATCAAATATAAGAAATCACTCTGCAATCTGCAAAACGCAGATTGATATGAAAAACTTCGAAATAATAGCCTCAGCCCAACACGAGGACGAGCTTACGACTTTAGAGTCAATTTTCATTAAAGCACTCGTTCCTCGTTAAATGCCCAGACGTCCTCAACACCCTTGTTTATTTTGTGATTTGTCTGCTGTTCTCTTTGTTTTCGAGTAGTATTACCTTTTTCTATATATATATATATATATATATATATATATATATATATATATATATATATATATATATATATATGTGTGTGTGTGTGTGTGTGTGTGTGTGTGTGTGTATGTGTGTATAGACAGTCTATATATTTTGCGTGTGTGGGTGTGTCTGTGAGAGAGAGAGAGAGAGAGAGAGAGAGAGAGAGAGAGAGAGAGAGAGAGAGAGAGAGAGAGAGAACATTTTATCATAATTAAGCAGACCCATTTATTGGTCCATTGTTAAAGACCGAGTTACGTCGGTGGAGAGCTTTTCCAGTAAGTAGTATACCTAGTACTGACAACTGATTCATTACCCCAGTGGTTATCGAAGTTCATATTTACTCTTCCCGTTATGAGATACAGTAATAAGTAGCGATTCAGTATGTGACCGTTACATGGGACTTCGGAAGTGCTCATTTTACGTAATGTTCTCGCATGCCATTCGTTTTGAATTGTTTGTAATGATTGTAGCCCTCGTGTCCAGGAATTGAAAGCTTATATCATCTAATGAACTGAGCTGTGGTGTGATAGGTAGGAACTCGCAGTCAGTTAAGGGGAGCAAGAAAGGCCGCCATATTTCTCTCAAATCATCTTCTTAAAATTAAACTACAATATAACAGCCACTACAGTTCCTACAGGAGTTTAATCATTTTGTTACCTGTCGGTTTACATAGAAGGAACCGGTAAAACACCGGTTAAAACCGGTAAAATACACCAGTTAATGCTTGCCAAGAGTAGCGATCACTGTCGCCTTTGTTCTGCAATGAATTGTCGCCGTCCTTTGGGTCGAGTCTGCTACCGGCTTCCTTTTGTCGTATAAAATTATTTCCATTGAAAGTCGAAACAGTTCAAACTTTTGCGCAGTTCGAGCTAACTTCTGCTATAAGTTGGTGCCTTTGCATTTTTGTTGGAAAATTCAATTTTTTCGGGGGTGTCAAAATTAATACTTCTTTCAAACCTTTTCGTGAAATAATTTAGATATGAGACAGGTAGCATCAAGCACAATTATGCCAATTAAATAGCACATCGAAAATGACCATTTTTGTCAGTTGCTTTCAGTTTTGGACGAGACATTATAGTTGTTATCATATCATTTCTTGTAAGGTTTGTGGTCTTAAAATACTTTGTAGACTGAGTCATTAATTTGCTCACTGTCATTCTGCCATGAAATTCAAGTTAAGCTCACTTGGGAAAAATGGCGTTTATTTCCTTTAACAATCTAAAGATCAACACACTGCGAATGGAAGGGAACAAATATACGACAAAGTATTATGGGGCTTTAATATAAAACATATAAAAGCAAATGATATATACATAAGAGTATATATAAAATTTGTACATAATATACATTATTTGGCACATTTCATGGTGTGATTCACAAATGCACTCTGAAGTGTGAAGCAATTTTGAAATGAACATAAACGATGCAACTGTACAATAAATACAATAAAGATAACAATAATAAACTGTATAATGTAAATATTAACAATGAGATCCATACAAGAGCCTATAACCTATTATCACAAGTGGCAGAAGATTCTGAACCAACATGGCTAAGCAATGATGCATTTAATACTTATACCCACCTTCATAGCACATCATCATCAACACAGCAGAATCCTCCCATACTCAACAGGTACATCTACAAAAACCTATGTCAAAATGACACGAATCTTTAAGCAGGTACACTCGTGTAGATTTTGTGAAAGTGAGAAGAACGAAGTATCTATAACAAGGCAATATATAAAATTTTCCACAAAAAGGGCGGATGAAAAATTGAAAAAAATAAAAAATAAAAGTTTGGAAATTATTAACACCCGCCTGTAATGCCTACTAAAATTTTGATAGTTGAAATTGTCTTTTGATAATTATGTGACGAGTTTCTAAAATACTGAATTACAACGGCTATGAAAAGAGTATTATGTTTTGGGTTTAAACCTAGACATATAAAACTCACAATCATGACAATACGTAGAGGGAGGGTTAACACATTTCTTTCTACACAGATTGCACGGTTGTAGTGCACTGTTGGAACTTGGGGCACCACTTGGTTTTTTGGTGACCTTGTTTACGGTCGAATAAATGGCAGATGGGTCAAGTGGACCACAAAAGTGGCTAGGGACACTTTTGACACCACCACGGCCTATACTGCCATACCCAGAACCATGCTGCTGTTGCTGTGGCTGCTGGTGAGAATGGCCATGAATAGGTTGCTGCTGGTTACTGTATGATCCGAATCCATTGTAACTGGTTGGCTGGCCATTTGTCACATGAGACTGGTGCATTGTTGGATGAATTTTCTGGTGGTGTACCTGCGAATGATTCTGTGGTTGTCCTTGTGAATGGTTAGGATGAGGCACACGTTGATAAGGAGGGTATATCCTCTCTGTCTCGGTGTGATGCTGGAACCCAAGACTGCTGTTCTGACGTATCATTGCAGGATATGGAACCGTTGGTTGCCTCTGAGATTGCTGTTGCTGTGGTGGTTGTTGTTGCTGCTGCTGCTGCTGTTGCTGATAATGCTGTGGTGGTGGTGGTGGCTGATTAATGTGCCTCTGCTGCGGCTGTTGTGGCAAGGATCTAGGCTGATGTTGACCAGGTATCAAATGTGGCATTTGTGAAGGATGCAAACCACTTGAAAGAGGTCGCTGTGACTGACCTTGAGAGTGAACTGCCTGAGCCGTCTGGCTGTGAGGACCCACTGGCTTACATACACTTGGTGGTGGTTGGTAAGGTGGTGGCAATCTAACTGCACCATTATTTTGAGCTGATTGAGAGTATGGTTGTACTGCAGGTTGGTGGTTATGAGATGATGTATTATGATTTTGATGTGATGGAACATTAGTGTGTGGTTGTGGCTGGGTGGGGTACTGAGATTGTGAAGTTCCAGGAGGCGTAGAGAAAGATGGCTGAATGGGCTGAGCATGGTGAGTAGATAAGTGAACTGGAGGAGCAGGATAACCTTGTGATGTATGGCTTTGGGAGGGATGATTTTGAGGGAACTGATGCTGAATAGTCTGGGACTGGGTTGAACTATGATAATGTGGACTAGCTTGAGGAGTAGAAACAGTTTTATTTTGAGACTGGCTGCTTGTTCTTGAACTTACAGATTCTCCACATGATGATGTATCAGTGTCTGACAATGATGCAGAGGAAGTAAGTGCTGATTTCAAGACCCTTTCTAGAATTGGGTTGGGAATATATGCATCTTCTTCTTCATCTTCAGCAGTTGCTACTAATACCACCTGATCACAGAATGTTACACTTTTCTTGGACTTCTTCTTTTTAGCTCCTTCACTGCTAGTTGTATCAGTACTTGTGTTTAATTCAGAATCATCTTTGGCACTCTCATTAACACCATCTTTCCCACTTGTATTAGTACTCTCACAATGTTCTGCTCTGGCACGATACGAAGAGCTTAACCTACTCTCGTGTCCGCTGTGGGAAGGGAACTGTAATGAATTACACTGAGTGTACTCTCTTGTAAAGAGTTCTTTACTAACAGTGTGTTGACACTCGCTGGTTTCTTCACGGGTAGATGTAGCTGGTGGATGCTGAACTGTCAATCTATTGTCCACTTCATCCATATCAACAGGTTTTGGTGTCCCACTAATATTAACATTTTCAAATTTGGAAGCCAAATTTTTAACAGAATTAGTAGTTTCAGTTGGGGTTTCTTTAACCTCATTTTGTGACCCCTGTCCAGGTCCATTTTGATCTAGTTTCTTTTGCATGGCTGCCTGTTTCGCTTGCAGTTCCTGCAGCCAGTCACCACTGCTTTTGCATGGGGATGACTTAACCCGATCGTCAATTGAGATGCCAGAGTTCTCTTTGTTTTCTATCATTTGCTGACGCTTCTGCTGTAACTGTGCAAGCAAGCTTGAGGGCTCTGGGCTTTCATGGGCCTCGGGTATAGCCCTGGACACTGGAGGAGGAGGGGGTAGGAGTCCCCTGATCTTTAAATCCTCCACAGCCTCTTCCAAGGGAGGAGGAGGAGGAGGAAAGTCCTCACTGCTTTGTCTGGAGTGTGAGATTTCAGGCCATTCACCTGACATGATTTTGGAAGTATACTGATTCTGTGGGGAATACATCTCTGATTGTTGTTGCTGCTGCATGGGTGGCTGTGAGTGGAACAACTGTTGTGGAGCCTGTTGGAAATGCTGCTGTTGATGATACTGTGGATGAAATTGTTGCTGGTTTAGCTGCTGTTGAGGTTGTTGGTAATTGGTTGGATGAATGGATTCTTGTGGCACAGCCTCCTGATGGACATCTGCACAAACAGTGATCTGAGTGGGAGTGCCAGGTGAAGGTTGCTGGATCTGGTGATCTGGATAATGTGGCCCGGCATAAGGAAGGGAATTATTCTGATATGGCTCATACTGTGGCATGTGCATGTATGGGAGTGACTGAGGCTCTGTCTTCAGCATGTTGCTATTATTATTGTTGTTGATTATTTCTGGAGTATAGCATCGTGGTGGAAGTGCTGGAGGATTGTCTGCTTCAGCCTCATTGTGAGGTAAAGGATATGGTGGTCTCTTGTCTCTCTTTTTCTCTTCCTTTCTACTGGTCTTCTCATTTTTCTGTGTAAGCTGTGAAGTAATGCGCTGTGGTATGGGAGGAGGAACTTTAGTTGCAGTACTAAGTTTGACAGGCGAAAGACCTTTACCTACACTGCCATGAAAACTCTTTCTCATCAGTTTACTTCTTTCAAGATTTGGGTTACTGTATTCCAAATGTCCTTCACTCAGATACCCTGCCATTGTCTTTTCTCCTGATGGCGTTGTTGGTCGAGATAAACTTCTAACTTCTAGGTCATCTGCAGTAGTTTTAGGGTTTTCTCCATCTTTGCCTTCTCGTAGATCAGGCATACTCCTGTTCTTTCGACGGATTAGGCCTCCCATGAGGAGCTTCCTTCTAACCTTATGCTGTTTCTTACCTATAGGTTTCTCTTCTTTCACTTCAACAATAGCATTAACATCTTCCTTCTCCAAACTTTTCTTGGAACTCTTAGAGCTATGATCACTAGAGTAATCACTGTCAACTCCCCGATTCTTGCTGCTCTTCTTATCTTTGTGAGTTTTATCTTTGGATTTGTCACTGCTCTTCTTTTCCTTGGAGGTCTTTTCCAGCTGGATGTCCACTTCATCCTTCTTAGATAATCCAATCTTGTCACCAGAAATTTTCTTTCCTTTCTTTTTGGGAAGTGTAGCATATATTTCAATGTTTGTGCTCTGAAGCTTTTCTGCTGTCTGAGCCAATGTAACTGCTGTATCGAGTTGATCCTGTGACCTTGCCTGTGATCCATTAGAGGCATCACGCGAACCTTGTCTACTGTGATGGACTGATCCTTCTCGTGAACCCTGGCGACTTGTTCTGGACCTTTGGGAATCCCTTGATCCTTGTCGACTATGATGGGGAACATCTGGAAATAAAGTTTGGCATAAATAATTCTGCAATAACAGTGATCAGAGTTTTCTTCTAGCAAAATCTTCCTCATGCAAGTGTTGTAAATGTGTAGGAGCAACTGAATCTGTGCATCACAAACATCTAGAAATGAAATTCCTACCTTTATTTTTCAAAACAGAAACTAATCAATGAGTGAAAAGATAAATTTGGCATTAACAATTTTCAATATATACATATGCACACATACACAAAACACATGAATGAAGAAAGCGCCTGAAAAGTTGGTTAGGTTGGTTGAAATGATGTACAAAAGAATGACAGCGCTAAAAGCAGCCTGTGGCAAAAAGAAATGTTATTTCAGAGTTGATCTGCATCAAGGACCGGCTTTTCTAGTGATGGATTTATTGAGCAAAAGGATAAAGAATGAAAATCTATGGAAATTGTTATATGCAGATTGCGGAATTGCAAAGAAGGGTGTGAGGGTGGCAGGAAACTCTTGAATGGGGTGGTATAAGGATAAATGTGGTTAAAACTGAGGATATAGTGCCCAGCAAGCAGGGAGGAGTTAGGTTATTCATGCAAAACAGAAGAAAGAATTTCAGGAGGGTTTGAAGCTGAGGTTGGAAAGAGGCCAAAAGGTACAGTACTTGGGAGAAATTGGGGACGGAGGCAGGGGTAGTGCGTGATAAAATGCCAAATAAACTAAAAAGAAAGATCAACTGTACCATAATCAGAGCAGTGATGATGTGTGGTTAAAAAAAAATGGACATAAGACGGGAAGAAGAACAGAAACTGGAGTAAACAGAAATGGTTTAGCTGATAAGAATTCTGAGGATTTCCTTGCATGAGAGGCCGGAAATTGAAAAGGCCAGAGGTCCTGGAATGGTAAAATTGACTATAAGAGATTCGAGATCCAGATGGTTTGGCATGTGGTAAGGATAAGTGACGAGGAAGAAATGAAAGGGGTTGAATGGATCTGTTAGGGGTAGAAGGTAGAAAGGGAGCCAAGGAATAGATGGCATCATTAAGATGAAGGGGGGGATGGGATTTCGAAAAGAAAGGTTTAGCCGAGGAAAATGCTTTCAATACAAGTAGTTGAAGAAGGCACATTAAGGCAAAGGACCCTGTAGATTAGGGATAACAGTGGGGATGAGGAAGAAGTGTGCATGTGTAATATATATATATACACATATCATAACTGAACATTACCTGAGGAATCTAATATCAAACAAGCCCTGTTTTAAGTACAATATTTTTTTGGTTTAACTCACCCATTTTATATTGTCCTTCCCATGCTGCAGTCTCCTCCTGGATCAAAATTCTCCTATGCAAAGATCGACCACGCATGACACAAGTGTTATGCTTCATTCGAGCAAAAGTCAGTGAGTGGGCATTGTTATATGGAGCATCCATAGCTGCACGAGTTTTAGCAGCAGCTGCATTGCATAAATCCAATGCACCCTGGAATGAAGAAAAGAAATTTACATTAAATCTTTTGTTTAAAGTTTGCCATACCACACTGCAATAGCTAAACTCTTGTCTTATACTCTTGCTTTAGATTGGTTTTTCTATGTTGTTTTAGCCTCTACATTCTGATTTATATATTGATTTAATAATAATGAAAAGAAAAATACTAACAGGCAGATCACCAGCCTCTTCCCTTGCTCGAGCTTCCTCCAGCAAAGAATCGGCTGCAAGGCAAAGTGCTTCACAGTTGCTTCCAGCTTCACTTTCTGTGAGTGTGCTGATACTGCTGTTGTCCTGCTGGCTTCCACCTGTATATGTTCCAGGACTGTCACTTGTCTGAACTCCTTCTGGTATTTGCTGAAGCTGGCAAGGAATGAAAAATATTTAGCATGTATGTAAGATTTACATGGGCTGTGTATACAATATTTTAGAAGTTTTAAATGACTATCAGCATTCTTAGAAATTGTTGTTTGAAATATTTATAAATATAAGCAATTTCAACCATAACATGGTGTTCTGTAACCGCACTTACCTGTAAATTGTGCTTCAGGTTCTGCTGAATTGGGTAAGAATCATTTGAAGACAAGGAGTAGGAGTCATACCCAGGGTCATATTGCCCACTAGTGCCTGTATTTGATGACTGTCCAGAATTACTATTGTTGCTGTTAAGCACATGCTGTGGAACACCTATACCCAGGTTAGCATACTCTGGGTGATCTGAGCGAGATGGACTGGATGGTGGTTTAGTTGTTGGTGATGATGGTTGCCGTCCTGTTTTACCAACAATGAAAATATATGGATTCTCCAAGGATGTAGATGAAGATGATGAAGCGCTGTTCCTATCTCCACTCCAGTTTCCGGAATCTCGTCGACGTGGTACGTTACCTCCCTCAGGCATTTTAAGTCCATCTTTTTCAAACTGTTCCAAGGAGGAATTACTGTTTCGATTACCGTGCTGGTTATAGCCACTGCAGCTAACTGATCTCTGTCTTTCTTGTCTCTGGCCATCATTCCTTCTTCCAGCATATACAGAGTCATCAGAGTCAAGTCGTCCTCTTCCTGTTATATTTGGTTTGTTTGGCAAGACAGAGCCCTTCTGTTTAATGCTTTCCATTTGCCTGCGATAGTTGGATGCATTAGTTTCAAATACATCATCATTATGTCCTTCACTCACACCATCCTGGTACATCTGACTGTGTATGGAATGGATGTTTTGATAATCTCTGTGACTGTCATTTTGAGCAGCTATCTCTGGACTGGGGGTGACAGCTCTGCGTGGGGCAGGCCCTCCAGTACCATCAGCGCATTTTTCAGGATTTGGAGTAACAGCACGCCTGGCATTTGTCTGAGAATATGGTTCCCCTGACAGTGATGTTTTCTGGGGAGATGACTGTGATGAGCGATTATGATTTCTGTGGCCAGGGACCAAAGTAACAGATCTCGGTGCAGTTTCTACAGGTACTGGTGTGCCACTTGGATTAGCATATAACAGAAGAAGTGGTTGAAAGTGCCCTCTTCTGCATTTGTCCACCACTTGTTCCCAGTGTGGGCCTATTTCTCGTACAGTTGCATCATCAAAGTATATCCATACTCGAAGCTTGGTGTGGTAGAAAAAAGTTGAGTAATGCTTTCCATAATAGGTGACCACTCCAACCAGTTGATGCTGAGTGTGCTGAGCCCAAGCATCATCAATGACACTCTGGAAAACATCTCGTAAACGTAACGTTGTTCCTACTGTGGCAAATACTGCCATAATGTGTTCTAATGTTGGTCTCTCTGAATCCCATACCACTCCAATGGAAACAATCTCCGGTCGGTTCATCAGAGTTCTGCAGATCTGAATCTTGGCACCACATGCACTCTATTGATAGAAAGAGAAAATGTATTATTAGCTAAGTTGTTTGTTCGAACTATGATTTTTTTTTATAACTGCTTAGTTAAAAATATACAAGGAAAAAAGAAATTATATCAAAACTGTGACAAATATACAAGGAAAAAGGAAATTCTATCAAAACTATACAAGGAAAAAAGAAATTATATCAAAACTGTTACAAATATACAAGGAAAAAGGAAATTCTATCAAAACTGTGAAGTTAAAGTAATTGATCCACTTACTGGACAGTCTCTAATATCTCCCATACCACCAGCCTTCTTCAAGAGCTGCCCAAACATATCAAGGGCCACTTGTTGAGGCTGAGAATTGTTCGTCTCTTGCATTTGCCGAGCCTGAGCTGTGAGAGCTGAAGCAGAAACATAGTGTACCATCTGAGTGAAAGGTAGAGGCTCAGAAGTTGCACCACATTCTCCACAGACACTCTGCTCTATCAAGGTCATGGCAAATCGTTGATGGGGAATACAATGACGTGCATTGCACATGTCTTCTGCCTCTCCACTGGCAATGTGGAAGTGAATTCGAAGGAGAATGTTTTCGAAGCACTCTGCGGCATCGTCCATGAAGCCCAACTGAAATCTTTGCTGGTTGTAAAACGTCTGTGCTAAGGCACGTCGGAGAGCATCTGGTGGAAGGGCCGATTCATGGCTGTACTGGAGCTGCGAAAACAGTTCCTGAAAGAAAAATGTCAAAATTAAACTCTGAATATTAATTTGAAGTCTGGTTACCAATTTCATTACTACTGTAACAGTGAAAATGCTTACATTGTTAAAAGCTGGTACCACAGATATACATTTAATTTATCAATAATGGAGTGATAATGCCAAGTTATCATTAAATAAATAATGAGCAACCTCACGAAAACTATAGAGACCAAATTTACAGCCATACTTTCAATGCAGCCCATATCAATTCTCAGCTCTGTTAGAACTAAAAACCAATTAAAAATACATGATCACCGAAATCAATTACACTTATGATCTATGCAGTCTGGCAACCAAAGTTTCCTCCCCGTAAACCCCCACTCACTCTAAAGCTCAATTCAATTCTAATTCGATTTGTTAATTTATGCTGTCAACCCAAGCACTGGGTCACTGTTGGCCATTCAGTGCTGAAAACAATGAAAAGGGGATAGAGAGATCTACGAAATAAATGAGATGAAGTACTGTAAATTTTTTTTTTTTTGTATCGTCCTAAATCTTAGACGAAGTAAAATGTCGTACGATTGCCAGGTATTGTAATTTTTTTTTTTTTCAATTTCCTAAGTCATACATGTCGGTAAGTTGTGAATTCACAATTAACAATTTTCCCTGTGGGTATATAGATATGACCTCTTTTATGCATTGGTATCATTTGTAATCTATATGAAATTATTTTTTTTTCTACAATGCTTAGTTCAAAGCATGGTGGGACAAGGTTGTCATTGGTGCTGCCAATAACGACGCGCACAACTTTCTACTTGATGTGGTCATCGAAACACCTTTACAGCACATAACAGACATAGTTCAACAGTTATAAAAATTGTCAAAATAGACATGAATTGCAAACATTTTTGTTTTTAATTTGGAGTTTTAGGCTATGCTAAAATTGCCCATGTGTTGAAATAATGATGTAATGACCTAACAAAAAATCCTACTAAAGTATTTATTTTTTAAGACTACTTATTCTTTATTAATAGATGATGGTGATTCTTGAAATTATATCGAAGATAATTATTGATGTACATAGATGATATTATTAACGTCAAGACCTACACAGCACAATTTTTTTTCCTGACGAAGAATGTTATTTTCATAATAACGGTCCCTTCGCTTGATTTTGGTTTATAATTTATTCATAAGGTAAATTAAAGTGCAAGAATGTGTGGATAACTCTATATACTTTCCCGGCAGGAAATTTTGGTATAGAAATGTGAATGCTAAATGCAATGTATTTTTAGCAAGCCTAGGCACAGGAAGCAAATCTTAGTTGCGTCACAGAAAGGGCATCCCCACACATTAATGGTTGCGGTTTGGCTACTTTAGTATTTGTTTTTTGGCGTCAAATCGTAGGCAAACGAGACTATTCATTGGTGCATTCTAGCAGCATCATAATGTTAAGAAAATCTCTTCGTTTTTTTATTACAATTTTGACATTGGAACCATTGGTTGATGAAGACATTTTTGGTCGAACTCCTTGGCGATGGAAAAACGAGTCTTGGAAAGGTTTCGCCACTGTTTTTCCGAAATTTGGCCATGCGTGCTGTTTACTTGCAATTTAGATGTATATGACATATTGTTTTCGCATTCAACGAAGACATTGCATGTGCAATCCTTATGTAGTTACGCAGTATCACTTCTGAGCTTGGGTGTACAGTACAGGCATCTAAAAGGTGGTACTAGGAGAAAACCTGATAGTTGCACTAAAAATAATAATTAGAGAGGTTGGACAGTAAGGCTGAAGAAAGAAAGCAGGAATGGAGGTCAAATAAATGGCTAAAAAGTGGGTTCAGTTAAGGACGCTGCAAACACCCTTTAGTAATGCTTACAGTACACCACGTGACGTGCACTGACGGCACTATATTCCTACGGAGCCAGCGTGGTTCTGCACCCTCCCTTCCCTTCCCAATCATTCCGTTGGGCAACATTCCAAGAGCGGTGAACACCGAGAATGGAAGGAATCCTGTGGTTGTCTGGCATTCCAGCCACGTCAAAGCGAGATGTTTAACGAGAGGAACAAAAGTCTCTTCCCGCTCCTTTTCGACCGCTTAAACAACAAGACGCCTATCGAGAACTGGAATGCCGACATTCCAGGTCCTAATGTGACATTTTGGGAAAGTACTGTACTTCAATTTGTTGCGTAGGTTGTTGGAACCATTTCTGAAGACAGCTTTAACTGACTGCCGGATACGCGTTATTCATATTTGTTCCTTGTGTTTCTTTTATCAAGAGTAATAATTCTGAAAGACTCATCAACCTTTCACTGGAAGGAAACCGGGAAAGAAAACAAAGAATGGTCCAATGCGCAAGAATGAACAAGGCATTCCATCCGTTTGGAATGGAAAGATGGAAAGGGGGCTGAGGGCTGGGAAAAGAAAATAGGAAAGAAAATCGCAGGAGGGTGGAAGGCATGTGGCTGAAGAGGGCTTTTGAAACTGAGAATAATGGATGACACTGAATGAATTCCAGTCCATCGAGCTCACGTGGCACGACTAGAGTTGTGGATTGTTCATCACCTGAATGGGTGTTGTTGGTCTAGTAACCTCCTCACGGGACGTATCATTTCTGAACGGTAAGTTTACGTCAAAAACATGAATAATTTATTCAGCTCTCTCTCTCTCTCTCTCTCTCTCTCTCTCTCTCTCTCTCTCTCTCTCTCTCCAAGTTTCCATCTTATTAGACGACAGCATAATTCAAGTGATCGTCTGACGAATTGATAATACTGATAAATATTCCCTGTTGAAACTGGATGTTATAGATATTTGATAGAGAAAAATCGAGGGGTCCTTTAACAATACCGTTACATATTTTTCAAACTTAATTTGGCGTTGCAGCCCTGTGCCATCAACTTAACCAATCTATGCCTGTCGCTCGAATCGCGAGGATGCCTCGGTACTGGAAACTTACAACTTGCATTGTATGCAGAAAAGAACAGGCAGTCTGAATAAGTACTGGCTCACACTGAACACATTCTCAGGGTGTCTGGGCGTGGCCACGGTCTGGGACGCCTTGAATGTCGAGACCCCTCTCCAGTATTGGGTGAATGGGCAGAACTCGGGTGGTGGTGGTGGTGGTATGGTGGGGTGGGGAGAGATTTCATTATTGCCATGTCATTCATTTAGGAGTTGCTCTGAGAAGAAAGATGGAAATATGGGGAAAAAAACCATCAGCAATGACAAAATATAATGCTACAATGGAAATAAGTTCATAAAGAGCGAACGTTTATCCTCTACACGCACAGCCATCCCATAAATGCCTGTATCACACACAGCATGGAAGGAATCTGTAAATGAGTGGCTGCAAGCTGTTTAGCGCATTTGTATTTCTGTTTTAATAACCGTAATGAGACCGCTTTTATCTTTCCCATATGAAGACCCAGTGAGGATGGGAATTTACTATCAAGAAACGCTTGAGCCCTGGCAGGGGAAAGTGTTCCGTGATTTTCTTTTTATAATTAAAAAGACCCCAATAAAGGGGAAAGAAGAGACCACAAATCCAAGAGAACAGATGCGAAACGAGGGTCATTTTGTCAGGCTCCAACCAGCGCACTTAGTCAAAGGGGGTCTCGGGAGAGCGACGCGGCTTATACCAAACATAATTTCTTCATTGTGCGAATAATCTAATATCTAATTATACGTAAGGGCAATACTGCAATTAAAATATTGCTTGAAATAGCACACTAATCAAGGTAACGTGAGAGAGCTTTCCTCACGTGCTGCCGAATCTGCGTTTACCTTACGGGGATGGTAAGAACAAAAACCATTAACAAGAGAGTTTATATATGATGATTATCAATATTTTTGTAAGGAAATAAAGCCAATGTGGAGGTGTATAGCTCAGTATGCTTCCAAGCAAGAGAACACACTACCCAATTTGCAATTAATTAGTCAAACCCAAAATGAAAAAGAGACCCGAAAGAAGCGTTAACTGTAAATTCCCCTTTCCAACAGAAGAAGAGAACTAGGAAATTCCAGGATCGAGCCACCACAGTCAGCGAGCTGCCTTCGACAACGGAAATGTGTTAACGGTGTCAGTACCCCCTCCCCCGTCCCCACCCAAATCATTTGACTTAATTTTGGTGGTGCAACTTGGAAGGGGGAATAGTTCTGATATTCTTCTTGTACATTTTATTCTACACGGGTTACGGAGGGGTATTGTGGCCAATGTAACGTATTTATAAAGTTAATAATACAGTAAACTGATCATTGACGGAGCTTGGTCCTTTGCTTAATCCATATATACAGGCAGTAAAGATACCACGAAATTCATCTGATTAACAAATAGTAAGCCTCACATAAAGCCATACATAAACCACACAAATCAGAAATTCAGCTCTCTCTCTCTCTCTCTCTCTCTCTTCACAGTAACACAGAGAGGGCCATGAACATCCATATGTGGTAGGAGGCATTTTTTTTATACAAAAGTGATGAATGAAGTTATGTAGGAAAAACTCGCCAAAGCATCCGACGACGAATTATCTCCTCTTCAATGTAATTCATCTGTTTATCTGCCACAAACGTTGGCTTAAGTTTTTTAATGCTGCAGGTTGTCCACGAACGAGAAGAATGTTGGGTTAATGATTTTAAAACGGGAAAACTTGACATTGGAGTAACGTTTCTTGTTGCCCCAGCAGCAAAGGTATTCAAACTGAAGTGTACACACACACACACACACCGGGGGGGAGGGGAAATGGTCAGACATGCTCGCCGTTATCATACAAGAAACAGGTTTTTATACACACATCCAGTTGCCAACCTATTTAATGCAAAAAAAGTCATTGCATATTCTGAAGGAAATTGCCCGAGTAAGTAAAACGTAAGGAAAATACAGGACAGGCAACAGAAAACAAGCATAAAAGTCCATTCACTCGCTCACACACACACACACACACACACACACACACACACACACACACACACACACACACATCTGGTCAAGCGTAACCTTTCCGCCTCAGAAGTAAAAGCAATCGGGTCAAGTCACGTTGTACCACGACCGATTACACAAATCCGAAAGAACATGTGCCCCAAATCCCTTGCGCACACAAAGGAAGGGTTTCAGAAACCTTTGAGCGGATAATCTTGTCAATTTTCCCATGACGTGTTGAGTCAGTTGTTTTGTACTTAGTTCAGCTATGAAATGTAAAATTTGTTTTTATTAAAGACGTAAAGAATTAAAATTTAAGTACATGCGCTTCTGCGGATTTACTTTTGCGGTGTGAATACCATATATTTTAGGGGTGTTTATGGAAAAAAAAAAAAATTGCTCTATCTAGAGGCAGGCCTGTTGAGTGAACGATATTGCTGGTAAAGGCCATTTACCAGTGGTACTTGTTATGAGTATATTACAGTAATCAAACGCCACAATCATAAACTGAGAGAGAGAGAGAGAGAGAGAGAGAGAGAGAGAGAGAGAGAGAGAGAGAAAATGTGTAGCTTGAAAATCGAACTGATCGCATTAAAATTCAGTAAAATGACGGCAGCGGTTGTTAATGGCGGGAATATCTGCTCAGTCCTGAAAGCGGAGAGCTACAAGCCCTATCTGTTACTCCAAGAGGCTCCTCCAGCTGACCAGCCGAGAGACGAGAGAACTAACCGATGGCTTCGGGCAAAGGACTTCTTAGGCTTGTCCCTGTGGCGCACACCTTCGATTTCCGAATTGAAGATAACGAAAGGTTGGTCGGAAAAGGATCGCATTTCCCTCTAGGGCTGAGGTCTCGAGGGGACAAAGGAGAAGACCAGCTTCTCGGCCGACCGGACTTAGCCTATTGCTCATGGTATACTATCTCATGAATGCTAATCAAAGGAAATAGGCGAGATTCTAAAGGAGCTCAGCATTTCCAGGAGTTATAAATAGACCATAAGCTCGAGTTCTTCAGTCTTGAAAAGATGTAAATTACCGAAAACGATTTCATTGTAAATCTAAGGGTGAAATGACCATTCTGACTTTATATGCATTTTAGCATTTTAAAATATGAAGTTCCTTGCTTACCTTGAGTGCTAACCGTAAAGAAAATGTCTGAATGTTCATTGTGGCGGCGATGACAGTAGACCAGGCAGGCTCAAAAATTCCTTATTTAAAAACGTAATCACCATGATAAGATGATGTGGTTCTAGTCAGTCTAGACTTCCCCAACAGCAGGTTGACACTGCTACCCAGACTCAATCATTTTCCATCTATAAAGTTTCAAGTCCCTTTATATTTTATGAATACTGGTGAGCGGATGTCTACGAGTACCCATAGCCCACACCCACAATTGTACGTTATGACCACTCATTAGACTCCAATATTATGATATCTTTGGCTTCTGTTTGTTTAAGTTGTTGGTTTACTTTCATAGTCATTCCCAAGGTCTAGAGGAACTATCGCACAGAAACAATAAACTGCAAGTTTCATTACTGCTTTTAAATGTACCGCACTCTCATAATGAAGTTTCTGGCGACCTCTCGCAGCTCCTCTGCACGACTCTGGGTTACCCTTTCACTCGCCCTTTTTCTTTTTCATCTTGTCTTTCACTGCTTCACAGGTATGAACTTATCCATTTCTCCATTCAACTAAACAACTTACAGCCTTGACATTGTTTTTAAAGGAAATAATGTTCGAAACGAATCGCGGTATCGAGTGAAAGATGCAGGGTGTTGGGTGAACGTTTATGCCGTTTAGTGGTACATTCAACCTCTGAAATCTTGCATCCACCTTTCCACACGGAGGTACAAGACATGGAAAAGAATAACATCAAGGCCAAACTTTTACATTCATTCAGACTTAGACTGACGTTTGCTTTCCTCTTCAGTTTCTTAAGTTGTTTAACTGGTCAACTGAACACAATAAGAAGGGATTTCAGCAGGCCAGCTTTTCAACTGTCATGCATATATATTCTCGTCGTGAACCACACTAATGTTCTCGTTAATTATATTCAGAACGTGATATATTTCACGTTGGAATAAACAAATTTGAGAGCTCAGTCCAGCAAAACGACAGGTCTTAAGTGAGATGAGTCACACAACACCAGTTCGAATGCACTAATCTTTGGTTTCCTTTGCCACAGGTCCGCCATCTGGCTCGCATTACACACACAAAAACCACTGCACAAAATCGCTTATCCCAAACCAAGTTGGTTGTTGTTTGTAATATTTTAACCAATTTCGTTATATCTTTCGAATTTCACATTGTTTACGCCCTACGAAAACGTTGCTTTCAGAACGTCACGAAAGCCAGACTAATCCTCATGCAGCAGCAACAGGTTAATCCAATAGCAATGCACAGGTAGATCCACGGCAACAACAGATCACTCGACACACTTCAGAGAAAGACTGACCGCCTGCAAGGAGCCTGGGGAAGTGAGCGTGTAGGTTGATGAAGACTCCAACTGAAGGAGAGAAAGAGTGTGGGCGATTGTGTGTATGTGCGTGCGCTCTGAACACTATTCCCGAAGAGCGGGACTGGACACACCTGCCCACTAATCCAACGCTATTTCCGTTTTCCTGCCCGCATCCAGCAGGTGCTGTGTCTTCGCATTAAGTCAGGATTAAGTCTTGCAAAGAAGTCTGTCATCGTGTGAACTCTCGATACGTGAAGATTCAATAGCGAAGTATTGACGAGCACGAGATTGAAATGTTGGCAGTTGATTGCAACTGCATTAACTGCAGACCGCAAGGCGAACTTCTGCTACCCTCCAAGTCTCCGACTCAAATACACGCACGGACGAACTTACCTGTACGCTTACTCATTCACATAAAGAATTGCAGTGTTCATATTTAGCGGAGCCATCCATTTTAAAACGTCGCCTACACCACGGGAAATTATTGTATCAAAACTTCTGTCCAATTTATGCTTCACACAAATTCTTGCCACTATTTACATAACACTGCAATTACATTGGAAGGTAACTTTATGCTAAAACTTTTAGCCTTGGATTCTGCCTCTAAAGAGTCTATACTTTTCAGTTACTGTAGTTAATTTGTGCTTTTGATCATTCCTATCAATTCAGGGTGCCCTCTGAAAACTTTGCATTCCTCATTGATGACAATGGTGCCTGATATCTAAGAAACGAACGCATTGATGACAATGGTGCTGTTTATACACATTTTTTTCCGTCTTTCTTGTTCACAGATCACCGGAAATGAAACAAAACTTTCCGTGGGCAGAAGGCAAGAGAAAAATTCTGCGTTTGACGTACGTTTCCAAGCTTTCGTGTGCATGGCAAGACGCCCCAGGGAGACCTGCCCACTGCCCCTTTCAGCCTCAGGCTTGTGCGACCCAAGTGACCGACTTCCAGGAAACCTGCCACGCGTCCTGAACCAGAGATGAACTCACGGCGCCAGTCACTGTCATGGACCCACGGGGGAGGGGGTGGAGTGGCGGGGGGAAAGAATGAAATATATAAGGGACTACATCTCTGCATATGCCATATCGAAGAACTAATATAACAAGGCAAAAGCCTTTTCTCACACTCCTACACTAGACAAAAAGATCTACGGAAGCGGTAAACCATACCCAGCCCCATGGAGTTCTCACGAGCGCTAAACACCTGGCTAATAATCCAACCCCATCTTGCAAACAACCAACAGGTGTAATTAAGAGGAGGCTGGAACTGAAGTCGCCAAGCGAAAAAAGTTACAGCCACGGGGACTCGGCTAATGAAAATGGCAGAAAAAATGAATAACCCTAGTCACCCCCCCCCCCCCCGTTTTATTTCCTGAAACCAGCCGTAAGTTTGCCATGAATGCGGGAATAATTGTATCTACTATCTTATGTAAATCAATTATACGACAGACTGTACAACAGAATACACGCGTTTCGCCGTTTCGCACATTTAATATTTTTTTATTATAAATACTAAGAAGTAAGTCAGTGGTAATTTAATTGCCGAGGTCGCATGTAATGACTCACCAGATTAATAAAAGGAAAACTAATGAATGCTGCCAATTTGCACCAGTCCGTATGCTGATAAATTAGGATGAATACAAAAGCATACAATACTTGTGCACACTGTGCGAGGCGTACTGTACTTGTTGCCTGCTACAGTCATCGTCTCCGAGACAGACGAACAGACAGACAATGGTAGCTTCAACCTCTTGGTGTAGGCAGCACAACAATGTACAATTTCCGGCTTGCTCGCACCTTATGTTCCCACGCTGGTAGGGCGTGCAGATTAATGAAATGTGATTTAATTATTTTCTTTAAGTATACGGTTTATTAAGGCTATCGATATTTGTGTAAACAATACTTCCATCTGAATCATTTTAGCGTTTAGTTAAAGCGTCGTGAGGAAAAATACAGAACTGTGCGTCACCACCAAAACGCGCTGGGAAATCGTGTCATGATTTAGCAGTTTTGCCTTGTTATCAAAGACGGCGTACCTTCGGCTCTCTCTCTCTCTCTCTCTCTCTCTCTCTCTCTCTCTCTCTCTCTCTCTCATAAATTTGAGAATTATATATGAGTCAAGAGATCCTAAGAGGTATGAAAAGACTTAGATCTGGCTCAAGAGCGTTTAAGGATGCCTGATAAAAGGGAAGGGAACGCCTCGGGCCCACGGATGAAAAACGAGTGAGTGGACCTTGAGATGACCAAGCCATAAGGAGCGGTTGGCGAAAATCTGCTTATCTCGGGGCTTTTAGCAACTTCACAATCCGTCATTTGCAGGGCCTGACGCCACAATGGAAGAATATAATGTAAACTATAATAAATTATTTCATGGTAAAGCCACTTGAATATGAGACGCAACTGACACTTACATGAGCCGAACGTGGCCTGCCAACCTACTGTGAATACGGGGCGTATAGTTTCTCCGTATGATTATTAAATTATATTTTAAGGATGGAGTTAAAATTTACTGGTGTAAGAAAATACAAGCCTTCATACACCGTTTGTTTGTACCAAGATTTCATCGTTGATTCAACACGAAGTACTAACTGCTGACTGACTAGTTTTGAAGTGTTCTCTTAAGGCAGAGCCCTCGGACGGGACGGAAAATAAAATAAGGTGATCACACTGTCTGGCTCTGTTGAAACTGAAAAACAGAAAAGAGACTGGAAACTAATTCAATTTATTGCACTCCTAACCTACCAAAGGAGAAGGAAGCAAAAGTGAACTTTGCAATGTTTATCAGCGGTAACGTGAGAGGCAAGGGACTGGATTATTTATCCTAACGTTCTCCGATAACCCCGTGTCTGGATGGGCATAATCGGCTCTCTGTTTAGAACTTCGCCTCTTTCTTTCTTTCCCCTCCCCCCCTTTTTTTTTTTTTTTTTTTTTTTGTTTCTTTCGCCTTTTCCGGACACACTTCAACTGTCCCTCTTTACC
The DNA here is from genome assembly GCF_040412425.1 of Macrobrachium rosenbergii. Lineage (NCBI taxonomy): Eukaryota > Metazoa > Arthropoda > Malacostraca > Decapoda > Palaemonidae > Macrobrachium > Macrobrachium rosenbergii. Next base: position 9,102,988 of record NC_089772.1, on the reverse strand, counting down.
AGAATGTTTCTCTTTCACCTCTCCATTTGGCATGTATGCCTAAAATTTATGAATTATTCAATCAATCATTTATGTTCTTTTGATAGCTCTCTCTCTCTCTCTCTCTCTCTCTCTCTCTCTCTCTCTCTCTCTCTCTCTCTCTCTCTCTCTCTCTCTCTCACACACTAAAGATGAGCAAATCCTTCAGGTTGAATTATGAGTTTATTGTGGTTCACTAAGCAAACCTCAGCCTTATTTCTAAGAGAAATCAAACCACGCTAGCGTTCGAACTAACATCCGTTTTTCTGGAAGCGATTGAAAGGAAACAAAGAGAAAGTGTTGGGTTCTTCTTCCTGTGCTGCGAGTGGAGAGGGAGGAAGGAACAAGCCGTGTTTATTTTCAAGGTGGGGAAAGCTTTTTAAGAGGAGAGACACAAGGAACTCTTTCTCTGCGCCTTCTCAAGTGTACCGAGAACTTCTCTGACTCTCCACTCTCTTTCTTACTTATTTTCTTATGTATATAAGGAGTGAAGAGGATGTGCAAAAAAATCAGTATTTTATTCCTACGGAAACAAAAGCAATAAGATTTTCTTATATGGTTGTATCATAAGGCGAACAAACGTATAACGCATAACGAGCCATAGCACTAACTCTGCAACAAAATAAGCAAATTAAAACTGGAACATATATTTTCTAAGGAAAATCAACTACCCGTAAATAGATAAAAAAAATGATTCTATTGGACAACATCTACACTTATAAGACTGAAATCGTGAAGGTATATTTAAGGCTACAGTTTGTAATTTACGTTATCATCGGTTAAGTGTCCGAGGGACCACAGACGATAAGAAATGACAGGTGATGTAAACAGCCTCTCGCATTCCCTGGTCATCTTCTGCATGGGGGAGGTTGGCACTTGGTGGTGGTGGTGGGGGGATGCCCAGGTCCTGGTGTTAGTGGAGTCTTTTATCTCCTCTTCTTACGTATACAGTTGTGTTGATATTTTCATTCGTTGAGAGAGAGAGAGAGAGAGAGAGAGAGAGAGAGAGAGAGAGAGAGAGAGAGAGAATATAAATTATATATATATATATATATATATATATATATATATATATATATATATATATATATATATATATATATATATATATATATATATATATATATAAAACACGTACATGCAAACATACATGTACACATACATGCCAACACGTGAAATGGAGGTGGGAAAGCCCTTCCAAACAGTACTAATAAGCGTACCTGCATTCAACTCGACAATCTCGTTCTGTAAGTGTGACGTAATAAGGGCAAGGCTCCAATTTAATCTTTCAAGTCTGCCTGCCGTTCCAAACGTGAGATTTATTCATGCATTCGGATGACTAACACGTAGCGGGCAATTAAGTGTTACAAAGCGGTTGCTAAGTTATAAAAATAGTATATATCTAATAATAAAGCTGATTTTGAAGAAAGGTTACGGCTGGCAGAGGAAAAGACAGATTTTGCATCTTGACTGAAAACGTATGAGAATTTTTTTTTTATTTCCTTCCCTTTAAAGATTTATTCTGATGTCAAGAACGATAAACGGTTTGTTAAGACGAAATTACACAGACTAATAAGCATTAAGAAATGGAACATTCCAGTGGGAATGTAGCTATTATCTTCCTCGTATCATAACACATCAGACTACAGATGCCTGATACTTATCCAAAGAAATACCAGGCCGAACAGTCACCATATTATACAGGTAAAAGAGATTTGATCCACAAATACTCTAGTGGCAATGACTAAGAAAAGTGGCTGCGAATGAAAGACATAAAAGAACTAGGAACTCGAGAGCCTAAAAAGGCCTTGGTGAAAGGTGTTCTGTGACGCCTATATGCTCAAAAGTGTAATTATAAGAGAAGAGACCTCACACTGAAGGACCTTAACCACAACTCGCTCTCGACACCTAAATGACCACACCAGTGCGTTCATTTCCCTTGTTCGTAATTCCACAGTGCCGAGTAAGTCACTCTTTTTTGCCTCTTTCTACAGGCTCTCACTTTCAGTGTAGCCACGGAGAGCTTTCTGTGACGGGCATTTAACTATTATATAATAATTACAATAAGATCAACACTAGTTCTTTGCGTGGTTGTTGCCTCACTTCTTCTGTTGCTGCTTCGCTGCTGCAGCCAGAACCTCTTCAAAGAGATCGCTTTATTCGAGTCTCCCATGATTGTTAAAACGCCACTACACGGGAAAGAGAGGTGATAATTTTAGCAAACACGCCTTCCCTCCTATTTAGGAACAAGTTTTTAATCTAGTTTGTCTCGTGAGGCATCAAACTTGACTGATAACAGTAAGTAAAGCTGGTATAGTATAAAAAGTACTGTATTAGTTCATATTGCAACTGCGAAAAAGTCATCATAACAAAAATCGAATCGTAAAAGAGCGCGCGTGAATGAGTACACACCAGGTTGCTCCGAGATGAACCATATACTGTATACAGAGGTGAAAGGCCACCGGACGGGCAAGGCGATCGATGGATTCGAGAAATTGGAAGTGGGTTTGAGGAAGATGCCTTTGTTGTTTTTTTTTTTTTCTGGGGGGGGGGTTAACCTTGAGTCTCTTAAGCACATGTTTGCTTGGTTTAATGATGGACGATAATTTGACTTTTTCTCTTTGGTTTTTCGGTTTACCGAAACGTTCGAGTTCTCGTTTCCAGGATCAAGACCTTTAAATGTTAATTTACAAGGAACGGCCCGTAAACTGTACAGTACGTGAAACTAAGTTTACAATACTTGAGTGCAAATTTTTTTGTGTGCTTTTCATTTATGTAGAAGGATTAGGCTTTAAAATAAATCGCCAGTTAACAGAAACCAAGATAAAATGCACGCGAAAAGTCAAGTTAATTAACCAAATGCAAAAGAATAAACCAAGGATGCTTGCAACGCCTGTAGTAGAGTTCGAGGAACAAACCCTTTCGAAGGCACCACGCAGTCTGCACCAAAAAGAAAGTTCCGTCCAGCTCAGATTTATATTGCTTTAAACCTCGGAAATGCAGCCCACGCAAGATTTCGAAACAAGATTGTAGTAAAAGGGGATTCCTTCCAGCAACTGTACGTTCCTGGAGCCAAGCACGTCCAGGACAACATTCCCACGATTAGTGCCTTTTTCCCGGCGTGCACTGTAGCGTTCCCACACTCCGCACGAGGAGTGTGGAGTAGAGCCACTACATGAGAAAACGTCTTGCCTCCCACCCTCCCTTCACCGCTCTTCCTCAACTACAACACTTCATAATAATAATTACCAACGCGCCCTGGTGCCCCGGTCCCCTCCAACCACGACCTTTCTCAGGTGGAGTTAACCGAGTTGATATCCATGGTCATCATCCGTTAACAATAGCGCTGTGTATTGTAATATCAAAGTAAACAGACAGCTGGAAACATCTCTCGCTACCAACATCAACCAACCATTTTCGGGATGCCCAATGTTAAATGACTGAACATTGTATTTTATTTGGCCTTTCATCAGCTTCCATCGAACAACCTCAACCGGCCCCCTCACCATTTCTTCTTAGGTACATTGTGCGGCTGTGAGAATTAGATTTTACAGGGCTGTTTACAACCTGTAGGGTCATGAAGTTCTTATTAATCTCGCTTAGAACAAAGAAGATACAGAGATACAGAGAGCAGTCGTCGGAAATAGAAATAAGGGACTGTATGAGGAGCTCTATGAGGAACTACTGTGACGGCTAGCCCTAATTAAAACCTTCAAGTTAGATATATATACCTAAGAACGTAAATAAATTACGGCCATCTACACATACAGAAATCTCATTTCTCACCTCCATCTCTGTCTTTATTAGAACGCTTCTGCTGCTCACCTTTTATACAGATTTAAGTGGCCCCAATGGTGAGATAGCATACAGGTCTTCTTGGCCCCGTACCGAGTCAAGGGTCAAGAACGTGGCATGACCTGAGTCAATGCGTGACCTGACTGGCTCATCTTCATACAACCAAGCGGCACTAAACTAAACCTTCCCCTTTCCGTACGAAGAAAGTGATTTCACTCATCTTCAACATGAGGTTTCTGAGGCATCTTCAAAAAGCTGGAGAGAGAGAGAGAGAGAGAGAGAGAGAGAGAGAGAGAGAGAGAGAGAGAGAGAGAGTATCGATGCTTGGAATAAGAAAATGGGATATGTACTGTATATGTTTGTGAGCGTAGGAGTATAAGCGTGGGAACCGGAGGTTTTACAAAGGGAAGATGAGGGGAGGGGAGGGGAGGGGAGGGGGTTTGCCTGTCTCACCTCGGCGGTGGTGGGAGGCCAGTAAGGCTTGGAGCCTGTAGTGTAGGGTGTTAGGGGGATGGGAGGAGCGGTGGCTTAAGCACAGAGGAGTTATAAGACAAGTGAAGAGATGGTCTCACGAGATATGTGAGGGGTGTCTATTGTTCCACGTGAGATAAGTGAAACTTTACTGGAGCACATTCATTACATAAACACAGAACAGTATGGAACAGTTCCTTTATGAACTGTCAGCTTTCACATAATGAGAAGAAACATGTCTGCATCGTCGGTGTTATCTAGTCCTATTATCAAACGAAAAATCGCGGTAGGTTTTACCTTATCGACGCGGTTATGGCAATACTCCGTTGATTTTAGTGTTTTCAGGTGGATTTAAAATTATTACAATATTCTTTCCATTAAATTTTTACTGTACGTTTTTAAAAATGCTCTTCAATCAGTTTTATTTCCTAATTTATGTCACGATTTTTAGGTTTTAATAAGAAATCTTTCTGTGCGTACGAGGTTAAATCATGCATATAGAAAGCCTAAGTTTCACAAGATGCATATGTAAAAGTTTAAAAACCAGAAAAAACCCCGAAAAGACATTTTCAGTCTCTTGCTGCCTAATTCATAACAAGGTTTTTGACCCGACCGTAATGGGATTCCGATTGGGGTGTACATCGTCTCCAAATGAGAAACTACTCTAACCACTTCACACTCCAGCCACGATTTCCAGACTCCAGCCGTTTGGGTAACTCTCAATTAAGCAAATTTATACTGAGGTTTCTTACACTTCTTAGCCGCCCCTAATAACTCTTGGGCTGCGCTATTGCACACAGCGAGTACTGACCGCAAAAAGAGACCATAACTATTATTATTATTATTATGAAATCAACTGCAAGTTTAACGATATCACGCCTTGTACTTGCATTTCTTCCGAGTCAGCATCAAGAAGAAAAATTCAGTCCCAGAATAAACAAACAAATTGTTTCACTGAACAACTAAATGGCATTTACCGACATGCACGAGCCTAAATCAGTATGAAAAGTGAGTTTGTGGTGCAAGTCCCCCCCCCCATATACCTAAAATGAGGGCATGTACCTGTCGAATGTAAGGAGTGACCCAAAGAAAACGACCATCGCATCGGTCCGTCGAGCCAAAGCGGCGTATGGGACCTTATAAGGAATGATGCAGAGCGAAACCTACCCAACGTCAGATCTCTCACTACTCTCACTCACTCCTTCCTTCCTTCCTTCGCTTACGCTCTCCAGTGCACGGTAATGCAATCTTTCATCTCTCTCTCTCTCTGCGCCATTTTCTTTACTCATCATCCAGACGCTGGTAGTGCTTTCTCCTTACAAAGCATCTCCATTCACCTGGAATAACTTGGGAAACGCACCCTCAGCAAGTCGAGAGGAAACTTGGCTTTACTTTAAGACTTAAGTGAGTCATCTATATCCTTGAGATACCATGGATTTTTATTTTCTAAATATTATAAAATATGGAGGCTAACCAAGGACATCTTGCAAGCTTACAAATTACAAACACACACACACACACACACAAATATATGTAATCACACTGTTCATGTGCGCGTGTATGTATGCCTTTGACATTTTAAAGTCACCGAAAAAATAAACAAATCTTGCTCGGAGAGTTTTCAGAAACCACAACACCGAAATGTAGTCATCATATCACAGGCTAGAGATCTGTCAACCAAACATAAAAGGGAGCATTATCTCAGTTTGCTCAATGGTCGTCGGCCCACATTTTGGTCTGATTATCTGCCATACTTATTAAGGAAAATGTCTTTGAAAATGGGTTCCTCTGCTAATGAAAGGAGAGAGTTGGTGGAATGAGCATTACAAGACTAGGGTAAACATTGAGATAACTATTCTAGTACTTCGAACTGAAACTACGCTTCGTGCTTGCGTTAGGCCTACATAATTGAGCAAGTCCGTTTAACCCCAGAAAAAATATCACCTAGGAGGAAAAAATAAATTCTTTGAGATCCTGCTTAACAAACTGGGTGGCCATGAATAAAACAATGAAAACATCATTTCAATGAGGAAAAAATACGGACGACAATAGCCATTAACACCAAATTGAGCAGCTGGAATGAGTCTAAGTTATATATAAAAAAAAAAATGCTTTTAGGAGATGTTACCGTCGGATCTCCCATGACCAAGGAAAGTAAAATAGGCTAAAGAAAGGGATGACACGATATACTGCAACTGTCAACCAAGCCTTTCTCTCTCTCTCTCTCTCTCTCTCTCTCTCTCTCTCTCTCTCTCTCTCTCTCTCTCTCTCTCTCGACAAACCAACCAGTTCACACATAAAGAAAAGTTCAGACAAGGCCTTTTATATCATGCGGGACGCAACTCGATTCGGCAAATCTTGCCTTCACCTCCAGTCGCAAGGAAGGACTCCTCCTGGGCTAGACTCATGTTTAACATACTCACAATACCGTTATTTACACTTCTGTCAGCATCGATATTTACCTGAAAGAGAAGAAACGGGATATTAAAAGCCAGTCAGTTGAACTTTACAGTATTAAATTAAGATAAGAAATATATTGTACTTCGCAAAATCATTGGAATTATCAACGAATTGATTGTTATTAGACGATTCATTGTGCTGTGTGTGTTATCAATTCGGTAAGCCGATGTCTTGCCGGAGAGCAATACATGGCAATGCAAGAAATTTTCTTTCTGGGCCACACACAACCAATCAGTTTGCATGTGCATGTAAACATCCGCTTCCGTCTAAAATGCAAGTCTACCTGCATTCTTGGCCAAGAGTTTTTTTAATTTTTTTCCCCCAGAAACCCCCAACGGAATTTCCCTTTATATTTTAACTGACACTAAATGTCACCGTACAACTTGGTAAATTTTCTGTCATCGGCCATTCTAAGCATAACACATAAAAAAATTACTAAACAACCTTTTACCTCTTGAACAAACAAACAAAAAACTATGTGACCATGTTAAACGAGGTGCCGTATCTATGGCATCGACTGTGCACACCTTAAGGCTCTCCCCCTCATCAATACTCCGTAGCCCTCCCCTCACACTCCCCATGTGCTAACTTGAGATTACAACGTTGCTGCCCAACCCAACGTCACAGCCACACCTTACAGCCCCACCACCACGCCCATGGTATGTAATGTAGGGCATGGCTCTCCTTAAACGATTCATCATTAGTAAGAGATATGTTTCTATATTTACAGATTAGTTTGTATATTAGCTTCGCGGTGTAATGGGTCATTATTATTACTTTATTATCAATCAAAGTAGTGTTCATTGTAATTTCAAGAAACCAAATGGTAAGAGGCATTGTTAGATATATTTTCATGTACAAATCGCAGAATAATTTCTGCACATATTGAGTGCAAGGATGCGACCATTCTGAGTTTGTCATCGAAACCTAAAAATGTCATAAACCTTAGCAGGCAAAAGTTTCTAGGCGATTATCACCTTAAATATTAAAGTTTTTTTAACACGAATCTGCAACATCAAAGGGTACCAAGAAGCATTCGGTAATAACGTGGCTGGAACAGTTTTAAATGCAATGACGTTCAGCGCAAGCATCAAAGAAAACGGACGAGGAGTACGAGACTACACTTCAGTCTCTCCCTAAACCAGACACCCATGCGTATCTCAGAAAACGGGATACCTGGATCTCGGCGTGGTCTTGTACCCTGTGCGAGGCTAGAATATGATTCCAAGTTACATGCACTCTCTCATTTTTGGTTTTATTCACTTTCGTCATATGATTGAAATTTTTCTGCGTTCACATAACACATGTATAAATAAGCTGCACTGTTCCTCCAGCCATTGCATCGTACTTTGGTACTAAAACTTCGATTAAAAAAAAAACAATAAAATGAAATCTGGCATCAAATCCACCGTTTTGTGCGTATCTACTCGCACGCACGAAAACATCATCGCCGTATTCACTTGTATATTAAGGAGCACTCTTCCGTGGCGCAGGAACCTTTCTCGCTTTACCTGAGCATGGAACCAGCAACCCTATGTATAAGTAACATACGGCATTACCTCAATATTCTTTTGGTTCCTCTGGCAGCCTCGAACATAGCCTGAGGGTACTACACCTTACCTGGCAAAACCAGGCCCCCTTCCATACTCGGCCCACTATTACAACCCCTGGGACTCGAGATTTCTAAGTTTTTCTTCTTCTTTTATGACGTAATTTTAGCGCACAGCCTCGCTCCCATTTAACAGGTGTGTGGGTGTGCGTGTGTGTGTATAAAGTGCACATGAACGAAATTAGCTCTTGATACGATCAAAACTATTCTAGAAACCCAAGGTTAAACTTGAGAGAGTAAAGTGAACGATGAAACTCGTGCGCTTACGAGTCGTCTCAAAATTTACATTTCAATACTGATTTTGCTATCTGCTGTTCCAGAACGATACAGTAGTCCAATGATGCTTACGAGATCTACTCCACATTAAATGGATGCTTACGCAACAACAACCTGGCGACCATCGTAACTGAGGATGCAGTGGCAGCATTCATCGAAAATCACCAAATGCTTGTCAGAATGCCCTCCCATATCAGGACGAAGAATAGGAACTAATGGGTACTTGTCCTCATCCTCGGACTCGTCAAATCACATGATTTTGATCATCCAACATAAAAAAAAAAAACTTGATGAACACCACACATATACACACAAGTATGTGTGTGTGGTAAAAATTGGTTATTGCAATTTTTGCTACTTGTACGAAAGAAACTTCGCAACCATGGCAATATGAAGTAGGGAACTATCCTGGCATAGTCCGCCTTACGATATTAATAATACCAGTCCTTGTAAGGCGACCGGTAAAGTTAATTTTCAGTCAGTGAAAACTGAGAACGGGATTGATAGTAAAATGCAAATAAAGTGCAAAAATTCATTGGACAGAGATGTAAAAAGCGCGGGAGAGACAAAGATCGTGATTGTAGAATCCGGACCGTTTAAATTGATGAAAAAGATGTACGGGGAGGAGACAAGACAAGCAATAGCAGTTGTATGAGGCAGGAAAAGAGCAGGTTACCCTTCATACTCGGTGGGTGTTCTCCACCTTGAGCAATCCCTAGACCCACCACATAGTAGTACTACTGGCATTCGATGACTCTTCAGTATCACTGAAGGAGGATATCTTCCTTTACTCTGTAAGGGATTCCTTCATTACAAATTGGCCAAATGTCTGTATATAATAGATTCTTTGGAAGAAATCTGGATCGCAAAGGGATTGTTAGAAGAGAAAAGTTTGTCCTCGTGCTTCTCACAAGACGCCTTCGGGAAGGGGACAGCTCGTCAAATTGTCATATTTCTCATTTTCCCTACTTGGGAAACTGCGTATAAAATCTCCCCCCAAGAGGGAAGATGAAGAATAGCATGGGCCATAATGGTAGGCCTTCACATTCCCTCCCTCGTTTGTCTGTCAGAGTATGGTGGATAATGTTGGGTAGATGATAGGCTGAACGATAGTTGGTGGATTCTAACCACCCAGTCACGGAGGACGGTCACCCCACGGAGGAGGAGGGGGAGGGCGTTTTATCATTTAGGCAATTACTAAAGAATCAACTTGAGATGACTTTCAATGAGCATTTAAATTCCCTTCTCTTTAGCATCACATTTTTTTCTGGTTTTACCAAGGCGCTTGATGGAATAACGTAAATATAAAAAGAGAAGCTAAAATGGAGAAGGAAGTACTGAATTGTTATTGAACAGTAAAACATGACTTTCCTGACAAACTAATCACATAAGGAACGTACAACGGAGAGCACATCTCCAGTGTAGTAAAAATTTCTGAACATCTTACCTTTGTAACACATATAATGCTGTTTTTAAACAATGAACAGCAGCTATTCCTTGTTAAAAAATAGCACTATATATGTAATGCTTCGTCCACATTCTGTATCTAACTGTATCTGAAAATCACTCCTAGCTTTCGAATACTTCAGGAACCCATATATAACCGCCTCTCTCTCTCTCTCTCTCTCTCTCTCTCTCTCTCTCTCTCTCTCTCTCTCTCTCTCTCTCTCTCTCTCTCTCCACTTGATATTCCGTCTCGGATATATGCTGCCTCTTGCGTAGGTCGAGTGAAGAGTTACGGTGTGGAAAAAAAAATATATGTTACGATACAACTTCAACTTAAGATTAAAAGTGACATAAGAGGTCTCGTAAAGCTGCCGACAGTGTTATAGTTGCTCTTGGAAAGTATCAATACCTGTCATTTGGATTTCCTTCCGCCAATTGTGAGACGGGAGATGTGGCAGTGGGAGTAGTTTCTTCCAGAGCACTCTTTGAGGTGTTGTTCATACAGCGCCTTATTAGTAATCCTTATTCCTAGCAACATGCAATATCTATCATGTGCAGATATGGCATATCTCTCAACTGCTCTTACACACACACACACACACACACACACACACACACACACACACACTGACAGACAGATCAATAGGTCTATTACCCATTTGCAGATCCACAGTCAGGCACGACCTCAGTTTACTTCCAGACTGGAATTCATTTAGACAATTCCATTCGCGCAGATTTATTAAAACGCAACAGCTGAGGGTGTTCGTTCACCTTCTGGGTAAGGAAGCAAGGAGGTCTTGAGAGTATCTTAAAAGCTTTTCTGTTTCCATTAACTGGAGATGACCAGAACGGTGGCAAAATGCAGGGAACGCAATAGTATGTCCCAACCTGAAAACAGCCAATCTAGATATCGCTATGAAACAAATCTTTACTTTCCTTTTAGGTCGGGGAAAATTATCTAACTTACTGAAGCAACAGTCATGTGCGAAAAATTGTGTCAGAAAGTTTAGTCAAAGAAAACTCTTCGAGTTATAATAATAATAATAATAATAATAATAATAATAATAATAATAATAATTGTCATTATTATTATTATTATTATTATTATTATTATTATTATTATTTAGAACAGAGTACAGAATTTAGGCCAAAGGCCAAGCGCTGGGACCTATAAGGTCATTCAGCGCTGAAACGGAAAGTGACAGTAAAACGGTTTTAAAGCATAACAGGAAAACCACGCAGTTATACTAAGAATCTATTGTCAGGAGAGGGTGGAAAGTTAAAGAAATGAAAGGAGTTGGAGGTTAGGTCAGGGTATCCGTGAGAGAGATGCCCACACAATAACAAACAGTCGTAATTAATTTGTAAATCGTGTCGGTGCCCGCGCTATCATTGTGCTTATCGCTTTATTATAACACCAAAAACTAATACGAAGTAGGCAAATTTACTATGATACTAATAATTGCCGGGCCAGGAGGACAATACAGTTTAGATGCTGAAGCAAAATCTGAAATAAAAAAAAAAAATGAAAAACATTAGAGGGAACAAAAGCTCACTTAGGCATCACCACTTACCTAGACCGAGAGAGGCCACAGGTAGGCATTACTCTTCGGAAACGCTCATCTTCGACGCCACTTTGCCCTTACTTAACGCCCATATCTCTAAGCCCATCCCTGCCTCTAAGACTGTATGCCCCCATCAAGGGCGTAGGCGTGATGTGACTCGCCCACCTAAACTGTCAGTTCAGATCCCCTTCGGGACTGAAAAGTGAGGCATTAACCTACTCAGCAGCGGCACCATTTCTAATGTGTAGGAAACTACCCAGACTTCTTTCGGTATTTGTCATCAAATATCATCTACGAGCAGGTTTAGGGGGCAAGAACCCGTGCTGGCGTAAGACCGGCTTTATTTCAAAAGCACAAAATAACTATTTATGATTAGTTTATTCTCTTAACTCCAACATCTTAATGGAGAAATGGTAATACTCTCATATCTATTTTTAGAGAAAACTTACTGAAAAATCGAAAGTGCATAATAAGTCATACAGTTGGGGAGCACTTCTCCCAACACAGAGAGAGAGAGAGAGAGAGAGAGAGAGAGAGAGAGAGAGAGAGAGAGAGAGAGAGAGAGAGAGAGGACTTTAGACATGAATAACGATCAGCAATCCCCTAGAGAGCAGTAACGAAACCTCTTCGCCGATGATTAAAAAGCAACTAACGGAAACGCGATGTCGTCATACAGTATAATGGCTATTGAAAAACACCAAGGGACTTTCTCGAGCCAGTAATTGCTTTGTTGCCGAAGTATTGTTGCTACTACGCCATTGTGTTGTAAGACTCGCTCAAAAAACGCAAAGCGCAGTGATTACTTTCCCGTTGACCATAACGTAACGCCATATCTGGAACAAAAAAATGTTAAACAATCATCAAGTACAAGTAACGACGAAAAACGTGACAGCATTTGCGGAAAGCAACAAACCAGATTAATTTATTAAGCACTATAAATAACCAGAGAGGTATTCAGTAAGATGTTTTAGTATCACAGAAAAAATTCCAGTCTTTTCCATGATGGTCAGAAAAATCATGCAGATGTTCAATACAGATTTATTTAGTAAAATTGTAACGGTGTAACTGAAATTGCTAGTGAATCACCTCACCATTTACAGTGTAAAAAATGGTTTTATTCCAGGGTAGAAATGAAATCATCTCGTTTCATCCCAAAAAGAACAAAATGTACAAACGGAACAGCCCTCTTTCTCTCGTCACCTTCAAACGGCTGTTACAGGAGAGAGGGAGTGGGCAGCGCCAGCATCCTCAACCGCACCAAGGAAGTATAAGGAAAGACACCGTAGCACCGGCCGGCCTATTAGGGCGTTGGATCCCATTTAAGGAATTCCCGCTGCAGGGTCTTCGAATCTAGACACCAAATCGAGAGATCACATGGAAATGCTCCTCGATGAAGGGCCAGAGATCTCCATATGCAGTGTCCTCTCTCTGCTTTTCTTTAGCTGTTTCTTTCCTTTGAGGGTCAGCTGATTTACTGTTATTCGGTATAATGAGTGTAGAGGGTTGGGCACTATCTCTTTAGGAAAATTTATGAGGGCGTTCCAGACATGTCTTTTTATTAACTGTTCATTACAAACGGGCAAACAAATAAACCAGCAAAGCACGATTTTCTATTCGAGTTTCCGTCTCCCTAACTTTCAGAATGTAGATTTTTTGCCGTACAAGTTTCGGTTGTATAGCACATCTAGGGGCCCCATTTTACTGTAGATGACATGAATTAGAACAAGTGAATCTGAACTTTTAAAATTTTAAAAGACTTGGACAGAATCTTCAGGACCTGACTCTTTCGAAAGGAAACTTCAGATCATTAGGACATAGGAATAAGGAATAACACCGCTTTAAGGTTAACCAGGAACCTTAAAGAACAAAGGAACAAACATCCATTATGTAATACAACCGAGCAAGGGACTCCAGGTAAATGATGAGCGACCAGCTCACATTACAAGTGTTTTAGCCTCTTACCGTCTGGTTTTAGTAAATCACAAAGAACTTTTTCTTGACTCTTAATCCTTTTCCCGACGGGGGGGTGACGGGGTAAGAGGGCGTAGGCGTAGCTGAAACGCTGAAGAGGCTCTTGGGGTGTATCTAGGTATGGGGTGTGGATGTGTGTGGTGTAACACTGGATCCATGGCTCATTTAGTTCCTGGGTTCCCACGCTTGGACGTCAAACACCGCCGTCTCACCCAGCAGATGACCGTAACCTTTATTTACAAGATGGGGGTTCTGATGACATCAACTTCGTTTATGAAACCTGGCTTTATCTCATGGTCAAGGTTCTGGCAGTCTTTTCCCATGAAGATCCAAAGGTTATTATGACTTGATGGGAAAAAGTTTGCAAACTAATGTGTTATAAAGTAAATTGTTTGGAATGTTTTCTGACCGAAGATTTTGCCAGAATTCGCTCGTATTTTTATATTTCTTTAAGATGAATGCTATTTTTATATGGAATTCTTTTAAACTTATTTATTTTTAGTTTTCTATATAAAATCATTACGGCGTCAACAACCTAGATGATGTGCCGCCAGTTTTAATAGACATAATCAATCAATCACCAATAAAGGTCAGGTAGAGAGAGAAAAAAGCCCCTCCTGGATTGCAATGATTAGAGAGAACATGAAAAAAAAATGGCCATCCAAAACGCGATCAATAGTCACTGGCAGTTTTTTCATGTAACCACGACGGTTTTTTTTATGCCCACGTCGAAAATCCGGCGCTGTCCACCTTCGAAGGCGGCCCTAGGGACACCTGTCGAGACAGAAAAGACAAGAACAGCGTAGAACAAGAGGGGTTAAAGGACCAGGTGAGCCGTGTCCATTTCAAGGGTTAATTACTCCTACCACGAAGTCACGCTCTTCACCAAAAGGACCAGCTCACACACTTATTTATGGCGAGCAGACTGACACCGAAGACCGACTATAAAACAGTTCCATTCCTTCCAGCGGCTGCTGGAAAGACGGAAAGGAGAGATCGCCGATTCGTCGTCGCCAGTAAATGGGGCAAGGCCGAGATTGCCTTCTGGAGGAGAGATCTGCGCATTGTAAAGTTAAGATTAAGATAATCCGTGGCCCCGATATAAATAAACGCAGCTTTTTGCGATTAAATTTCTTTGAAAGAGAAAACCTCCAATGTGTCACGGAGTAGGTTTTATAGAAGCTTTCGTTTACCTTAGAAGTACATATCTATAGCTGTAACTCATCACTCCAAATTTACCGTTGATTTCTTTAGCTACTACAATTGTCTGCCTATTCGGATACTGATCAGTCGATGGAATCAATGGTGCATGAGCTTTCAAATACTTAACACCTAACTGAGTCCCTAATTCCTAATAAAAAGAAGTTTAAACACATAGCGTCTAGTTAATAAAGTAATATCTCACCCACGCATGTACTGAAGTTTCATCATATGGCAACTAGTTGATTTTAAAAAATCACCCTCATGTATGAATATACACAGAAATATAACATACTCGCATTTATGATCATAACTAACTTAATTATATTGGCAAATAAGCGTAATATGGTGAACCTACATAACATGAACGGTCGGACGTCAACAATATTTCATGATCAGGTGTCACTTCTTAATTATATGCAAATCATCAAGATAAAAATGCATGCCATGAACTAATATCTTATCCATGTATACAGTCTAACATATGAACGCACTCCCATACATACGTATGGGCATTTTATATCAGCTACAGAAAAACAATGTTTAAGACGGTAACAGGTTACGTCTGTTACGAGTGTTCGCATTCAATAACGAGAACCGTAAATATAAAACTACTGTAGCAGCGAATGATATCAATAAATAGGGACTTGCAATCAAGACGCTCAGACGGACTCTTGATACAAAGAGAACAATAAGATAATAATACTCGTGAAGGCAACTTCCTTCCTCCTATGAGTCAGTGGGAATAAGCAGGCCGATGAACCTCCCTTACACACCCACACACACACACACATACACACGGAGAGAGAGAGAGAGAGAGAGAGAGAGAGAGAGAGAGAGAGAGAGAGAGAGAGAGTCTCGAATACTCCCACGACACGAACATTACATAATGGAAATGGTGCTCTCTTTAGTACGAGAGTTGATATGATCTGTATTTATGCACGTTTATTTTACAGTTACAGACTGAGGCTCCTTGATGGTTTGCTCGAGTGAAGATTTAACAAAAGTAAAAATGTATTAACTACTGCGGTGGCCATAACACCGCTGACTAAGTCAACAAGCGAAAGCGTACCGTTGCAGGAATAAAATTACAAATCACGGTTACATACAAAATTCTCTTGACCCTGATAATACATTAAAAAGAAAATACAAAACCTTGAATATAAAACTGTTGATGAGTGATGTTTATATCCACATAAATGTTGCACACAGTTTCTGAGAAAGGATTGGTTAGATGTCTTCGAACAAGGAACGGTGGGGTGGGGCAAAGATAAATGTTTGGGACAGTTCCTGAGAAATGAAACATATTGTAATGGACTCGACCTCGTTTAGAATGATTTTTACGGCTTTTCATCCCTCCCACGTCGTCTTGCAGGGGGTAAACAAGCTTCTAGTTATAAACTCTTCTCTAAAAAAAAAAAAAAAAGATGGGAGGTTTCCGTCTTGGGGGAACGTACGGTTAGGGGAGAGGGGGCGGTTGGAAATACGCACGAAGGGGAGGGAGAGGGACCTGGTGCCAAATTGGTTATTTACAAACATCCGTGTCATTCGGCTTCGTCATGAGACGACGATGGTTCTATAAATATGATGTTAGAACTCGCCCTTTTGGCGGTGATCAGACTCACACTTAGTTAAGAAAACTGATTTTGAGTATAACAATAACAGAACAATAATAATAAAATGCAATATGTATTTTTAGTATCATGGATTACAAGTTCTTCAAAAATCTCGGCTTTCACGAGTAACAAATGTTAGAATGCTGCAGTAATTAAAAAATCCATTTAGACATTTCACACACACACAACTTATGTATGTATATATGTATGTGTGTGCAGAGAGAGAGAGAGAGAGAGAGAGAGAGAGAGAGAGAGAGAGAGAGAGAGAGAGAGAGAGAGAGAGAGATCAAACAAATAAAATAGATGTTTTACCGACGACACAAGCAATTGAACTCAGCCTTATCCGGCTCTACAACCTTGAAAAAAAAAACCACTTCAATCTGAATGAAAAGTGCCAAGTGAAGGAGAACAAACTACAGCAAAGACGATCAATCGAAGATTTAGCAATGAATTCACACAGCCAACAATAATCTTCGAACACAGAACAAATGGAAGCCTTCATCACAAGTAACACAAATACGCTAAAAAAGTAAAAAGCTAAAACTAAATAAAATAACTGAGCAGACAGCCTATTTACATTAAAATAGAAAGAACATAAATACGTTAGCAAAGGATGCAGGTAAAATAAAAGGAAGATCTCAATTCATGATCGTTAATGTGCGTCACGCCCAAGTATCGTATTCTGCAATGGATAAAAAGTGGTTGCAGGCGTACGTCGTCTCGTTGCCTAGACCCTCCCACCAAATGCTTAGAAACTAACCAGGCTTGATCAGCATCTAACTTCAGGGAAAATGAAGGGACTAGGTATAAAGACTACTGACACTGACCGCATAAAAATTCATTGGGAATCATATATTACTCATTTAAGCAATTTAATCAAATGCTTAGCTCGATCCCTCAAGGAAAAACTTTACAAAAGTTTCACAGTTTACTCAAGCGTGTGCTTTCGCGCCAAAACCCAGGAGCTTTTGGCGGGAAGAATTGGCGGGCTGGCGATGTGCCAACAGTTGCAGGTGCAACAAACACATACAGTTGACTATCAATGTAGTGCGATTCCTTCAAGTTTTCCTTTCTCCCAATACAATTAAGTAACAAGAATATAAAACAGAAACACAAAGTTAAGGCTTATCTGCTGCGACTAGAGGCTGTAGCATTTATTCTGGCATTATTTACGTATGTATAATACGTGTTATGTATGATTTATAAAAGCTTTCGCAGCAACTTGACATAGATCAAAATTAGGACAGAAACACATGGTCACGATATTCTACGAATGACACAATGATAGTTACAGTACCTCTCACAAATATAGTCATAAACAATAAAAAAATTATTAGACAACGAGGGTCACCTAAACTGATAACGGAATACTGCAAATGATCGAATTATAAAGAGAGAAAAAGTTTATTTCTCAGCATCATAAAACGCTTTTTACTTGAGTCTGTTATATGTAAATTCTGTTGCACAAAATATTCGCTGTAAAATGCCTAGTGGACAAAATTGGGCACAGGTAATTTGCTTTATAATCTATACAGTATTCCTATGCAGAAAACCCTTTCAACATAAACAACGTAAGCAGAATAAGAAGGGGATTGGGGTGGTGGGATTTCTTGATAAAGGTTCACATCCAGCAAGTACCCTTCCCCTACCGAAAGGAGAAATACCCTCTTGAGGCCCTAAAGCCGAAGAGATCCCTGAAGGTCCCCACAGACGCCACTATCTCGCTAACCTCCAACTGCCCTTTTGCATTATGAAGAAAATGGTAGGGGGAGGGCCCTAGACCCAATAGACGGCGAGCCAAGGGCACAACGAGAGAGTTTAAATAAGGATCTTAACAACTGCTCACGTATTGATAAATTATAACAGCCACAGTTTTGTAAGTTATCAACGCACTTTACTCTGAACTTTGGAAAAACAAGCTTATTTATAATTATTTGGTAAGCATGTGTACTTGCCATGTCAGTGTACTTGCAAACATAACCCTGGCTTACTGCAGTGAAATAAGTACGTAGGCATTTCACAGAAACTTTCTAGCATTCCAGAGGCAATGAGTTTTTTTTTTTCTACGGGCTGCTCAATGAGCATGCGGCCGTACCAGCTCAAGTCTGGCTTAATCTAAAACATGTAATAAAAAAATGTATGGATGTCAACGACTAAAAAACTGGAATTACGCTCATAATCCAGAAGGATGACTGGAAGAATATATTACCAGATAACCCAGAAAAAACACAGGACACGAATAAATGCAATTTTTCATGGATGGACGTTTAAGGAAAAACTCATTTCAGTTCGGTATGAAAACTTGGTGTCCTCGTAGCTGGCTTGGCAAACATGAGATCTATCAATAACAAATAGCTCTGCCCCTCTCTGGTCACTATGAATGAGGTACATTCTTAAGTAAGTACCTGTGTGAAGTAGACCCTGTAATGAACCCGCGCAACCACAGCACCGTAGGGCTACCGCATACTTGCGATGACCCCTACCTATCCGCCACCACACCCCTTCGCCCCCACAGCAATATGACCCCCCCCCTCCTAAAAAAAAACTCTGACCTAGACGACTCTCTCTCCCTGTCTTGGAAGCATGAAATCCCATTTTTTCCATCCAGTGAAAGATTTGATGAAAACCAACGAATAAACCGGATAGGATGTTTAAAATTTACCCAATTCGCAGATGACTTCCTAGTCAAACGATGGAATAACATTCAAGTCAAAATAATACTTTACCAATTGTAAACTTGCAACATTTGGCAGACTTAACTCTTGTCATTTTTTTTTTCATTTCTGGATCTCGACGGCACCGTCAGTGTGGCTAAGAGTTTCACTGAGGCATCCAACAGACTACCTGGCCCAGATTACTTCCGCTGTCGTACAAGAAGAGGTCAGTCAACAACAGTCCGGCGGATTAGCTCTGCAAGAGCTGCATTTTCTCCTCAACCTCGCCAGTTCCATTCACAATTCTCTCCCCTCCCCCTCCCCATCTCTCTCTCTCTCTCTCTCTCTCTCTCTCTCTCTCTCTCTCTCTCTCTCTCTCTCTCTCTCTCTCTCTCGCCAGACGATAATCTCGCTACATAAAGCAGCCGACGATCTTTCACCCCCTGAACGTGTGGACTTCGAAAATGTCAAGATAACATCTAGCCTTCAAACAAATACATGAAACGAGTGATACTTTAAACATTCATACATATTTTTGGGTATTTGCATATCACCACTTATGCGAAAAGGCTAGTATAAAACAGCATTCCACGTGCAGACCTGATTCTTGCCTATGAATGAGCCTAGCTTCCACGTCTGGGGAAATTAAGACTAAAAGAGTCCAGAACCACAGGTTAAGGACCACACTGTCGTCTTTGCGGGCATTATTTATGGGAATCGATAGCCGAAGAGGCAGGGAACAGGGATGCCGTCTCTTTAATATACACAGTCTAAAATCCCTTTTGGAAGGTAGGCCAATTATGTAGATCAAAAGCCATAACTCTACCTAGGGCGGAACTAAATTGGAGCATTCCGCGCCTACTACCACCTTCGACTAGACTCTATGCCATCCATTACTTAAACACACGTACATACACACTCACACAAGGGATGGGGCTTTTCTCTTATGTCAGTGCCGAAGTATAATCACTGTGTACTGAAACTGCGTCACTAGTGATGTGGTATCATGTCAGTCTATGGGAATTAAAATTTTAATGGGGATCAGAACATGACAATATCTATGAAAGGGCACGAAGAATTTTAACCTTAACCCAGTTGAAAGAAGCTGTAAAGACAAGTGGGAAAGATAGTAATTCTCCTCATAAAATGTGACGTCCGCAATGGAATCATTAAAAGAAATGAAAAATTAATCTTAAGCAACTTTTAATATATCTGAAATAAAAAAAAAACCATGAGTATTTTCGCACAGCGTCAGATATGAGGAACTTATATAATTCAAATATAACCAAACCACCCTGTATTCTCCACAACCCCTTATTTTAACACTCCTTAAATCACCCGTATGTTTATTCTTTAGGGTTTCCAAGTCGAACACCGTTCTCCGTTTAATAAGCCTTCCATAGCTGGCACTGATTAGCATCCCCACTTCCCTCTGGTCCCTACCTAACCCCCCAACCCACTCCTATTCTACGTATCTAGGCCCCCGTCGTAAATAATAAAAGTCCGCGGCGAAACTTTCGCCTATATGTACGGGTGGCATGAGGACGGAAGTTTTCAATGACCAGCGGTTATGCCTCTGTTGCTGACGTCATAACAGGTTCAGCGAACACCCCGCTAGATTCAACCTCGAGCTGGCTCTGTAGTTGTTTAGATTTTCTAACTCTCGGCGCTATAAGCAGGTGTTTTTGAAGGGATAAACTGGCTCCGACACGCGTGGAAAATGTAAAGTTCTGCTGTAAGTTGATTCTCATTTTAATCCGGTCATTTTTTTATTCAGAAAAATTATGCTGAAATTCAGCAGGGTCTCTTTTAAGGGCAAAAGTAATTAAAATACGGAAAGCTTTATCAACTTCATCATGTTATAATGGTTATAAGAGAGAGAGAGAGAGAGAGAGAGAGAAATCAACAGTATAGTAAGAAGTGATCCAGTCAGGTTTTCTCTCTCCGCACAACAGTTCATGACCGCCGTAAGAGTGAAGGCCAAGGCAGGCCATTCCAGCCCTTAGAGCCGATGTAAATAAAGTCCCGAACCACCACATCCACCCAGCGTAGCATACGCCCCTTACGCCGCTCTCTGGGACTTTTAGAGGTCACTTGGCATCTAGGAAGTCTGTGCCCAAGGTTCGTTCTTCTTCGGGTTCTCTCTCGCTCTTTTGATACTTTGGCATCGACACATACGAACGCGTTCCGGCGGCGTAATTTCAGTTGCATTTCTACTGATTTCCTGAAGTTTTCGGGAAGAATGAAAGTTAGTTGAAATAAATCCCTCTGGTATTCAATATAGTTCCGTATGTGGGCGATATTTTAAGTTACCCAGCAGGTGTACAAATCAAACATATATGTATGGAGTGTACACACATACACAAAACACACACACACACACACACACACACACACACACACACACACATATATATATATATATATATATATATATATATATATATATAATATATATATATATATATACATATATATGTGTGTGTATATGCTCATAATCACACTACAACGCGTTAATAGCGACAAAATGCATTTTATGCTGAAAAACGAAAATTTATAACACCAAAAGCCTGCTTGTAGTGCACTATATAATTTCAAAGATATTCTCCACCTACTTAAGAATTTTGCAGTTAATGTAGCAAAATTCGGGTTAGATAAAATAAACAAATAGAAAACTCTTTCTCTCTACGGGCATTCTCTGAAGATGTCATCATTGATACAGTCGAAGCCCATCTTCCACAGCACACATTACCATTGCCATGCATGAAGAGAACATATACGAACAATATTCACAATGATCATAAACATGACTATGTATGCGTGTTGCGTTGAGTGTGGTTTTTTCACGATATTACTGTCTTCCCTTGAAAGGGGTTGGTCAAAGGTAGTCAAAAGGAAAAAATAACTTCGAAAGGTGCGGTTTAGGGAAAAATTCCCTTAAAAGAGGACATTTGAGAGGAAAAACTCACTTGAGAGGGGGTAGTCGACGGAAAAAATTCCCTTGAGATGGAGTGGTCAACGGAGAAATTGCTTTGAGATGGGTGATCAAAGGAAAAAAATTCCCTTGAAAGGGGTTGGTCAAAAGCAAAGGGCTCCCTTGAAAGATGAAAAAAATTCCCCTTGAAAAACCCAACGAATTCCCTTGACAGAGTTAGTCAAAAGAAAAAAATTCCCTCGATAGTGGGTTGTCAAAAAAAAACTGCCTTGAGAGGGGTGGTCGAAAGAAAAAATTCCCATGAGAGGTGTGTTTGAAGGAATAACATTAAACCAGCTACTGTAAATTCACTTTATGTCCCGTTTAAACAAGGCTGAATCTCTCTCTCTCTCTCTCTCTCTCTCTCTCTCTCTCTCTCTCTCTCTCTCTCTTCGTTACACAGAAGAAAAAAGGAAATTTACAAGACAAAGAAAGCAACAGTTATCTAGAGTATCAATACTTGCATCTTTGAAGATGTCATCCCTAGACTGAAAGTAAGGGCGCTCTATTTACTGAACGAGCACACTACCTTTCTCGACATTTTTAATACGTCACTAAGAAATTTCCAAGACAATGCTAATGTTAATTGCAAGATGGATCCAGGCGGTGCCCAGTCAGTCTTAAATAAATACGGAGAGCAGCAAAAACTCACAAAAATGTAAGTCAGGCCACGGACAAAATGACTGCATTAAAAAGGCCTTATTAGAAACGCAAAAAAATCTAAATTCGTAATATGGTGAAAAACACTTCACACAGAAGATGAAAAGTAACCAAGCGGAGTCGAGTCGGCTTACCAATTCCTTTCAAGTTCTCAACACACGCACAATGGGGGTGGGGGTGGGGAAGGATCTGCCTTGATTACGCTTACCATTGTCATTTGGTTGCTGTTGCTCTTATGAACATTATTAAAAAATGTTCCTCCTTACTGTTCTTACTGCTAATGCAGTTTTACATGAATTATTATTATTATTATTATTATTATTATTAGCAGCAGGAGTAGTGGTAGTAATAGTAGTAGTAGGTAATCAATCTTAAACGCTTAACATTCCTATCTGCCACTTCCTTCTTTTCATTCATAACCAGTTCTCATAAGAGCTGAATCTGTCAGCCTCTCCTAATCAGGTTTGTCCTTCAGCCACATTTACTACATACTACTCATAATAATACAAACACGAACACACACCCAACAAAAAAAAAAAAAAAAACACACACACACACACAAGCACTGAGAGGTAGAGAGAACGTTTGTTTCTACTTGGAGGTTTCTTGGAGGGGTTAAGGAATTTCTGACCTTACGACCGTCATATAGATTTGGATCAGTTACTTAACTGATCTTACAGATAGTGCTTATATTTGTAATTCAGGAATGTTAATTTAAAGATGCACAACCCTTTGATGAGAGGGATCGTAAAACACAAGAATGGCATTAATTACAACGGCCACGTCACACGAAGGGACGTACACTACGCAGGACATTAAGGATAGGAAACAAAAGTTTTCAGAAACAGGCACTTCTCAGCGAAGAGACGCTACATATGAATAAGAAAGGAGGAATGCTTGAACTGTTTTCATTTGCCGTAGCTCAAAGTCAGGTACAATGTGGACTATAACCCCTTCTAAAGAAACGTGGTGTGCATTACACCAGAGGAATGCTCTAAGGAACACTACTGAAAGGAATGCCTGAAAGAACATTTGTTAATCCAAAGGGCATTTCGTGGAAGAACTACCAATGGAATGTTACTTGACGTAATGGTAATGGCGCATTGCCGGGAGGAATGCTCAAGACATCACCAGAAGGAATGTTGACAGACGCAGGACTTACAAGTTCAATGGGATTTTCTGAGAAATATATAATATATATATATATATATATATATATATATATATATATATATATATATATAATTACTATATATATATATTAATATTTTTGAAAGTCGAAAGAGAAGTCCTGTTTACTGCGTGCAGGAAATAAATCAGTAATATAAAAACAATTAAATAAATCAAGTAAAATATCTGTTTGATGAAAAAAATATCCCTCCTAGAGATTAACCGTATTTTATCTCTGGCCTAAATGGAAAAATAACGACTTGGAAAAAAAATCTTTGCTGGCAAGAGAATTAACAAAAAAAAAACTTAATCTTTACGACAAAAAGCCTTACCATCATCATAACATCTCCGGTCTCTGTCATAAGTCCCAGGGAATAACGGCCGCTGATAGGCTTAACACACCTATAGGATGTTGGCGATGGTGGACTTTTATCATCTAGGAATTGAGCTTTCGGCAGAACTTGGAGTAAACAATTTGAGAGAGAGAGAGAGAGAGAGAGAGAGAGAGAGAGAGAGAGAGAGAGAGAGAGAGAGAGAGAGAGAGAGAGAGAGACTCGTGCTATGAATAGGAATTATCTTTAAACTACTAAAGAGTCTAACCTCTAGGACCTCCGATGTCTTGGGTCGTCGACGGAACATACCTGACCTCTGGCAGGTAACGATTAGCATCACGTCTTAGGTACTCATCTTCGTACTGTGATGCCACGAAGGAATATGTACGCGTGACAGAGAGAGAGAGAGAGAGAGAGAGAGAGAGAGAGAGAGAGAGAGAGAGAGAGAGACACTTCGGAAATAAAAGGATTTAAAATACACCTGCTGGAACTGTTCTACTGAATTTTGTTCATGCTAATTCACTCTTTTCCCAACTTTCATCGATACTGCTACCTACCTACAGCTACAGTTATTGGCAGTGTTGAAAAATAACACCACTGTAATAAATATTAAAAATCCACTTCCACTGGCCACTTTAACCCTCATTAAATTACGGTAGCCGAACAATGCATGTTATTTCCCCAAATACAGAAACAAATCACATTTGTGAAATTATATTTCGCTCCTTTTGTTTCTGCGAGGATCACAACTGATTTACTCGATTCTCTCATACTTCAGCATGGGATTTTCTGTAATGTTTTGAATTTTATATGCGAATAGCGCATAACTAATGAACAATATGGAAGGTATAATGAGATTCTGGTTATGATAATAGTGGAAAGTCTAATAAGAATCTGGATATAAAAACGCTACTACATGAATCTCTTGCTTAGCGTTATTCAAAATCAAGCAAACTTGAACTTGATTTGTTGTCAAATACTTCGCGTCTTTACAACAGAGGACTGGAACAGAGTAGGCTTGAGTGCGGAGCTCAAAGCATAGCCCCAAAACATCAGAGAGAAGCCACAGCGTTCTGAGCTGAATATCAAACTAACAGAGCCGACTGGGAACCCTAGTGCAATACGCATCAAGAGCGCAATCTATTTAAGGGCAGGGAATGTTAACGAAGTCCATCCCGCCTCCGGTCTGAGTGGACTGTTGTTCCGCGTCCGGCGCGTGCGACGACGTCCTCGGTATGGATCAGAAAAAATTGAGATTAAAATGGGGGGGGGGCAGACACAGGGAGGGAGGGTGGCTCCCTTTTCCTTTCTTATGCTCTGGTCTTGACCTTACAACAATCCCGGGTCACTGAGCATTACTGCAGAATCGTCATGCCGTTGACATGCCTTTGCGCCTTCATTAGCCTGACCACTCTTGCTCGCAATACCGAAACGTAACCTCCAACGGCAGGCCCTGAGGGTATGCTACTGTCTCGGATAGAGAGAGAGAGAGAGAGAGAGAGAGAGAGAGAGAGAGAGAGAGAGAGAGAGAGAGAGAGAGAGAGAGAGGTGCAACCAGTGTCTTTATTACACTGTTGGATCTACTGATATCTTACCTCATTTGAGTACAGAATGACTATTCAAAACTCAGGAACGTTTTGTAAAATATAATTTCTGCCAGACACTGAAAATGACCAACGTAACAATTCCAACATTTCAGCACTACATTCAGTAATCTTCGCACAACATGCAATTCTCAACAAAGTGAAAAAGATCGATTTGAAAATAAAGAAAGCAAATATAATTAGCAGTGAATTCGATAGAAATCAAATGGAGCCTTTTGTTTTACTTCAAGCTATAAGGCGGATAGGTCAGTGCCAAGATGCTCAGACGGGCCACGGTGAGGCACAGGACCTACTTTCTCTAATGAGGCCTTCAACTCTCTCTCTCTCTCTCTCTGGGGGACGCAAATTTTCATCTCAACCATTGTATCGACTCTCTCTCTCTCTCTCTGTAAAGGGCTAGAGTTGTCGTCAGTATACCTCATGTGGTGCACTGCAAGCATTAATGCAGGGCGTTTTTAGCGTCTCCTAACACCTGGCTGCCCCCACTCATGAGCCCAATACTTTACCCCCACCCCTTTTCTTTTCCTTCATCTTTTTGTCCAGCATCTGTAAGTATTACTTGTTAGTGCAACTGTGGGGTTATCTACCAGTTCCACCTTTAGGTCCTTGTAGTTTCTCTTATTTATTTCCTAGATATCTTTATCCCGCTGTCAAACCACTCAAACTTCCTTTTTTCCACTATCTAAAGCGGTCAATGGAATGAATGAGCCCCAATGCTCTGCTTTATAGTCTAAATTTCATGATTCATCCACTCTCTCTCTCTCTCTCTCTCTGGAAGCATTTTGCACGGGTATGCTGTTTGAATTTAAGACTAATTTTGATAGAAAACTATAGATATGGAAGTAGCTAGACACCTGTAGGAAGGCACAGGAAATCGTGGGGAAAGGGGACAGATGACGACCTGGACCTCATGGCAGCCCTAGCACAAGGAGTGCAAGGCAGAGAAGAACGAGAGAACTCATTTCACGTCTAACCCCTTGAAGAGAAAGGCTAAAGCATTATTCAAGTTTATAACGATAGCCAGACTTTAGTATTTTGACAATATCCAGATTTCTCTCTCTTCCTCCGAAGTGGGAACATTCTTCATCACCATTTTCAAACCTCTTCAGTTCCGCGGTGAAGAAAAAATACCATTCTGGTCTGAAAACAAAATAGTTCAAGCTACCCTTGTTCACTGGTGAAAATAACGCTTTGACCTCCGTGCCAAAAATACACCAACGAAAAATTACGCTAATTTCAACCTAAACTACGGGAATCCAGCATTTTTTTGTGCCTTTCAGCGCAAGAGTGGGTAAAAAAAATTGCTAGTGTTAGCGATACATACAAACTAAATTGGCAAAGAAATTTTGATTATCAAAAATAAAAAAAAATTATAAATAACTGTTGCGTTACTCTGTCATCAAAGTACGCTTCGTAAGACAAGAAAAAAAATTTTTTTTTTTTTGTCATATGAAAAGGACAACCCAAAATATTTTTACCTTGAGCGCACAGAAGATGCAAGCATCTGCCATACAAGCATGGCCGTTCAGCTCGCGAAAACTGCGTCGAAATATGTCCAAGTGCCACAGGACCTGAAAAAAAAAAAGATAAGGCATGGATTAGTTTTATATATATACAATAATTCATGAAACAGAACAATCGGAATAGGAATTAATTCTGTTCAGTTAAAAAAATATTTGAAAGGAAACTAATAACAAGAGAGAGAGAGAGAGAGAGAGAGAGAGAGAGAGAGAGAGAGAGAGAGAGAGAGAGAGAGAGAGAGAGAGAGTATATCCAGAAGACTTTCAACAGTTCAGTAAAGGAGGCAAAGTCATTAACTGCCTGATAACACGAGTCAAAAACCCCGACTTGCAATAATTTTGCAATTACGCAGCTGAATACCGGAAATACTCTGCACATGCGTCGAGTGTGGGACAAGGCAATTCTCAGATGCATAATCAACAGAAATAACATAAATGTCCAATTATGAGAATAAGGATTCAATGCAAACGATGACCGAAAGTTCAGGATTACGAGAAGCCATCGGCTGCTTCCTTTACACACACACACACACACACACACACACACACACACACACACACACACACACACACACACGTCTCATGGGCGTTCGTTTTAGACTAAGCCAGCCTTGTGCTGGCACGGGCTCTTGGTCTAGGGCAGCCCGTGACACGTTTCATAGGAAATGACGAGACTATTCTTGGGCATGAGGCGTTAATTCTTATCGTGTAACTTCCCAAAGATACATTTTTTAATGGAGAAATGCATATGTAAACAACGAAAGAGCAAAATTTAGATTCTGTAATCCACCTACGTACTACAGCTTCACAAGACTTCAGAAAAAGCTACCTATTCAGATAACATTCTCTTGTTGCACGGAGTGCTTGCTTCACTGAGGTACAATGTCCTCTATTTAATCAGAGTCTAAATACCACGAAATTCCAATGCATTGAAAACATCGAGTGCCGCAATCCACGTCATTTTAACGGGGATAAAATTAGTATCTCGAAGTACAGTCCTTGTCTTCCCCAAACCACACAAATCCAGGTTCTTCAGGCTGCATAATGTACTCCAGTTCAGAAAAAGTTTATTTCTCTGAAATGTTGCGCTCTCTCTCTGCCAATGAGCTCAGATCCAGCTACCACAGTTCTCTCTCTCTCTCTTTCGTTTCATGCAGAGCAGTTAAACTGATTAGAAAATTCCCTTCAGATTATAGTACTTTTTAGGAGCCATATTCTGAGAGAGAGAGAGAGAGAGAGAGAGAGAGAGAGAGAGAGAGAGAGAGAGAGAGAGAGAGAGAGAGAGAGGACGATGAATACTCCCAATTCTCATTTTACAACTACTGGTACATCTAATCATGGTAAATATTTATCGAAGAGTATGAAGTAGTTGTGTATTTCCCGGCATCTCAGATTTTAACAAAATCTTTCGCAAATATAATTTGTATAGACAGGGTTACAAAGCTTTACAAAATAAATTATAGAGACACTTAAAATCAGCAAAACTCAGTAAGATCGAAAAGATTTTGCATCCTAAACTACGAAAGCAGTGATCATCTAAAAAAGAACAAAAACTTTCCTCTCCATTTTGTTCGAGAACTGTACCTCCCGTAAAAGCCAAGCACCTCAAACATCCACGGAGTCATTTTCCGCTGGGATTCCTTCAGTAATAGCAAAGGATGATCCTTCCGTGCAACGACGTCCTTAATAGTGGGAGCTTCTTTCCGAAGAAACCAGCGATTCACACACACACACTATTTGTATATTAAGCCGAGAAATGGGGACGGGGTTTACAAGCCTTGGATGACGGCTATTGCACTACACAATCTTGCTCTCACACGCGCTGATCGATCTTACAGAGACACTAACGTGATGATGGCTACTAATCCACGAACGCATACAGTAACAGTGTATGTTTTATGTTTGAGAGAGAGAGAGAGAGAGAGAGAGAGAGAGAGAGAGAGAGAGAGAGAGAGAGAGAGAGAGAGAGAGAGAATATCTGATTATCTAATTAATGGTTCCACTCTGGACAGTTAAGAATCTTCTCTTAAAGGGTCTTTTCACACATTTTTTTAATTATATACATGACAAAGCCAATCATAGCTGCTTGACTCCTGACAATCATTCATTTCTCCTCCCTCATCCATTCGTGTCACTTCATTGGTAGTATTTTGGTAATGATTGTGTCAGTCTGTCAGAAGTGGTCATCCGCAGCAGTTATTTTTGTGGTTAAGGCCCTCATTATTAACACGCTGGATGCCAAAATGGACAAACATTGGCTCTACTGCAATGACCTGTCGGTTAACAGGATCTTTCCTTACTGATTAACTATTATTTACGTTTACATGAAAGTCATTCAAGCATATCGAAAGTATTAAATTAATACCAAATAAAGAGGCACCCAGCCAATTATTTTTTTTATCACCGAGTATCATAAAAAAAAATCTTCAGAGCAAATTTGAGCAATACTTTTGTCTACGATGACTCGAGCATTTTTCTTTTGGTAAATTCGTGCAGAAAAGTCGTACTGGTGTCAAAAGAAACCCGTGTTTGAAATCAACAATCATCTAAGATAACGGTTTTTTTTTTTGTACATTTTCAACAGAACAACATTACCGAATTTCTACAGATGTACAATCTTGCTAACAAATGTGCACGGATATTATACACACACACACGTCAACACTGATTTGACACAAACACAAGCAGACGAAAATTGATCCACTTCGAAGGTCGGTTCTCGGAAAAGAAACAACCGCACAGCACTGCAGACTTAGTTAGCTCGTGCCAATGCCTGCTGCCTTCAGGGTCGCAGTCCCGCTACACAACCCACACAATTACGGAGCCTCTTTTTCTCTATTTTCCTCCTGTTTCGACACAACAGCAATCGCTCCAGAATGCGACTCTCGATAAAATCGCAAAATGCGAAAAACTCCTAGGAAAATATAAGTGCGTAGCGACTATAATGGTGGGGGAGGAGGGGGAACCGGATGCTGTTCAAAAGCTAAATGTCAAGCTGAAATGCTATGTGTTATGTCGTAAAAAACTACATTAATAATGGTAATAATTCCATACAAACCAAGAAATCCAGCTCCTACAAGAATGAATGAAAGAAAGGCATACTAAACCTACCGCTGTTGTCAGCCTGTTATCTTCGACAGCGTTATTTTTGACGGTACGAGTTATTTCAAGAGAATTTACTTGCTGAAATAAAACGCTCAAAGAAAAAAGGCCACACTAAGAGAAGGAATCCAGGACCTGGATCTGGTCTGCAGGCCTTTGTCAACTGAGCATTTGCCTCACGTTACAAAAAAAAGACATCATGCAAAAAAAAAAAAAAAAAAAAACATGGTAGTTAAGGGAAACAAGATTAGCTTTTGCAGCCAAAACAAATAATTTTTTGTGATCCCATTTTACGCCGAAATCATTGTTACGTCACTAATATGACGCATTGTTCGTGACTACTGCCTACCCCTGCTTGCGGGAAACGATTAAGAGAAGGTGGAGGGAAAAGACATGACGCCTCAGTACCACGAAGTGGCCAGCCTCCCAACGAAATTTCAAGGCATATACATTGTAAATAATTGATCATTCCCTTTGAAATGTGACAAAAGCAGATATCTACACGCGAAATGCCTGGCTTTTAAAAGACAACCTTCGCCAAAAGCCAGTGAGGTTCTGGATGCGTTCGAAAACATGGCAAGTGGCACCTCTTGCTTGAATTCAGTCAAATACCAAATTATTTGTCAAGATTTGTTCAGTATCCTACATTCAAACATACTTGCTCCCATGGTACAGTGCATTATGAAAGCATGGCAAAATTCAGAAGCTTTGAGAAAACCGGCCACGGAAAATTATTCAAGATTGAGGAGAGCTACGAATTCTGACCATCATGATAAAAACTGAATTATTGGCAATGACGATAACAATTGCCAGAAACACCAGCCACGAAGGCAGCAATTGCCAGAGCTCCAGCCATGGCAATAACATTGAACCAAACTGTCCAGAGTTGCGGCTCCCCGATCGCGTCTAGCTTGACCACAATCACAGAGTAATTCAAGAAAACGTTGGGAGGGAGAAACTTACCAAACCTCAAGCTCCTGACTCACTTCACGCCCAGCCCCAACCCCCCGTAAAAGAGACGGGAAAAAACTTCAAATAACAACAAACCGCATGAAAGTGCAGTCTGCAAGAGAAGACTTCCACCACCTCCGTCCTCCCACCTCCCACCTCTCCTTCGGGCGGTCATCGACTCCCCGAAGACGTGTATGCCAGCGTTCGTTTGTTGCAGCCCGGCTGCAGCAGGGAGGCCAAAGAGGGGATGCACGGTAGACACAGGAGAAGGATGGATGTCCAGGAATAGGGGAGAAAGGCAGTGGGGAAAAGAAGGGACTGAAGGAAGGGAACCTCTGGATAAGTACTTCAACGCGGGTGCTAGAGAGGGTACAGGGAGGTCAGTGCCACGTACGGCAGCCGCTTTGCAGTTGCTATGCTGCTTGAGCATATTTATCTCGCCAATGGAAATAATTTCATACTTGCATTTGAGAAAAGAGAGTCGATAGATATTTTGTCTTGTTCTTATCCTTGCTTTTTTTATAGTATCTGCGAGATTATGCTAATGCAAGACGGTTTTTAAATAGGATGAGCAAGAGTGCGCACACTAAGAAACTGTATCTTAATTTCAAGTTCCCATGTCTGAAAGTTTGCCTGCATATACATTTCAATTTGTAAGTATCTGTCAAAAAGACAATTAGGCCAGGAAATCAATAAGGAAGTCACTGAATGTTCATATCTTTTGAAAGAGAGAGAGAGAGAGAGAGAGAGAGAGAGAGAGAGAGAGAGAGAGAGAAACCCCTCTCTTCCTTGTTATTGCCTTGTCATGGAAACGGTCGTCCGTCTCTGATCATCAGCTTCATTATCACCAATACACCTTCAACATCATCTATCGCATTCTTTACAGATGAGGATAAAATAAGGCCCTTGTGTTGTGTATTAAATCTTGTTGTACAAAGATTCAACTCCCAAGAAAATGTCCTTATCTTATCCTCATCAACAAAGAGAGAAAAATATTCTTTTAAGTGCAAATTTTGCACATTTGATTGACGAGTCGTATATTTCGTTGCCAGAAATATTATGGCAGTAGTCCCAATAGCGGCCAGTAAACTAAGTTACTCTAGGATTATTTACGTCCTAAAAATGAGAGAGAGAGAGAGAGAGAGAGAGAGAGAGAGAGAGAGAGAGAGAGAGAGAGAATAGCTGTTCTTTAATCTTAATATATTTATTGAAGCCATCTGAAAAGTATCAAGAAAAGAAGTTTATTAAATCCATTAAAATAACCATTGTACGACATACACCCATTAAGGAATTCAGCTTGCTGGTTATAATCACCCCATTCTGGATTAACTGGCCGCAGAATATAACTGGGGCCCATAATAAACAATTAAAAAAAGGGCATTTCTAAATCCCCCCCCACCTCAATTCTCCTTCAATTATCTTGAAAGAGCGAAGCTATTCTTTGGACGATCCTCCATCTCGGATAACCACTTGAGTGCCAAGGGGTTAAGATGAAGGAGGACCCGGAGTTTGGCCCACGCCTTCGCTCAGAGAGAGAGAGAGAGAGAGAGAGAGAGAGAGAGAGAGAGAGAGAGAGAGAGAGAGAGAGAAACGTCGACTTATAGTAACTTGAGATGTGCTTTCAGAGAAGAGTACCTCTTCCCTAATCAGCTTGGATAAAAAGAAATGTTGTCTTGCCATAGCCTAACATTTCGAGGTCATTTTAGTGAGGACGAATCGTTGGTTTCCGACGGTGAGTCTTTATCTTTTGGTGTATAATGGGGACAATTTATAGTTTTCAGATAGAGCAACGTATATAGTTATAGTTATAGGTATAGAACTACATGTTTTTGCTTACGAATGCAAGTTTTGGTAAGTGCAAATGTATATTTTGTTTTTAAGTAAAAATGTATATTTTCGCATAAAAACTAAATGCACAAGCAGTTCACCCAAAAACTATAAACAAGGTTCAACACAATAAGTGACTTCGAAAATGTAACATTTTCTTCCACCAAACTGAAGATCTACTTAGAATTATTTTCACTAACATTTTAGGAATAAGCTCAAAAAAATGACATCGCATGAACGAGAAACAAAAGCTACGTTCGGAAATAAAACACCAAAATACAGTCCAAACGCAGGTAATTGTGCATTAACTTTCTGATAATACAATTCAAATTTTCATGAAACCCAAACACTCAGCATCGGAGACGAGTTGGTCCAACACAAGTAAATTTTTTTTTTTAACCCCACACACGGCCGACCATCATAGCCATACATCGGAGTGAGCCCACGTCGGTTAAAGGAAAAAACCCCTCTAATCCCAACACCCTTGAGTTAGGCCTGAATTTTAGGCCAAGATGGGGAAAATCCATTTTCTAATCTGGGGCCCTATCTAAAGGCATCAGACTCATTCTCATTTATGAATGATGGAAAGTCACCCATGGCCATCGCCAGTGAGGATGGCACGACATCGTTCAGATCAAGGTCCAGAGACCTTGGTTCAGATGAGGGAAAAAAAATGGTGTTACTATACCTTGGTTAGGACTCATTCGAGCGGAAAAATTGGCGCCCGCGGGATACGTCTAGAATCGTTAAAAAAATTTCTAGGCCGAAGTGAAAATCTTGCCTTTAGGTCTGTTTTTCTAAACCTTGGCTGTAAGTAAACTTAAAGGTTCCTTTAGGGATGTTGGAAAGAGGAGGTATATCTGTAAAGGTGAGGGTTCTCGGGAGTCGGGTGAAGAGGAGGCCTTCAAAGGGTACGTTACGGAATTGGGGGGAGGGCTATAGGTTGGCTAAGAAGAAGCCGAAAACGAGTGGGCCCCTGGACGAAAACCACGCAGGAACGGATAACAGATCATTTCCATATGAAAGGTGCTCTCAATAAGCTCTTTGAAGATCACTTGTACGACCCGATCATTTACAAGAAATAGGATGACTGAGCTTCACATTTTCTTTTTTTCGAGATCCTGTTCAACCTACCAGAATTACTGGTTTCAATTACGGAGAGGGAAAATACAAGGGCACAAAATCACCATCATTAAAAAAAGGGAACAGACCACCATCGAAGAGGCGGCGAGAAGATGAAGAGGGAAAATTATTATTCTGTTTAATATATGTATGCCTTCTTTTCTTCCCTTTACGTATTCTTCCGACAGGACTACGTTACATGAACCACAAGAACTTGACATAAAAGAAAAGGTGCTGGGAGTTGTAACGAGGCATATTTACCATTTTATCATATTACGGTTCGAACACTGAAATATTTATCGCCCGAATCAACTAATATCCACTACTGATATTTCCAAAAAATAGTTAAACTATAAATTCAGCCGTCAAATACAAAAACTGCCATTGCAATCAGCTCAGATGAAGATATCACACTTGACTGGACTTTAAAAAATGCAAGAAAAACATCCCTAACGTGCTATGAGCCTGACTGCATAGGGAGTTGATTAGAGTCGTTTTCCGTACGATTACACAAGGTAAGAATCTTAATTGCAACCAAGCATTGTAATTACAGCTAGCTGTCTCTGGGCCCGGCCCTTTCTTAATCGAAATGTTCGACTTGGTTACAGGTATGTTACAAGAATTCATGGATTAAGGATAAATTTCTGCCAAATCTTCCCTTTAATATATATATATATATATATATATATATATATATATATATATATATATATATATATATATATATATATATATATATATATATATATATACATACATACATACATACATACATACATACATACATACATACATACATACATACACTCTCAATATAGGCGTGATTTTATTTTCCCAAATATAATTTAAAATATCAAATTCACTTTACCCTCGAAATAAATTACACACCCAAGGGGAATTACAGTTGATAAGTGCATCTGCCCCGTCCAGTATTCGCTGAGCCAAGCACACACACACACACACACACACACACACACACACACACACACGCAAAGCGGCTCAAAGAAAGCAGTACTTGTCGTAAATCCTGGAATCCCTCTCAACTTGACACGTATATCCAAAACAACATTTAAAGGCATAAATGACAGGTAGGCTAAGGTCGATTCGGCAGGTGACCGGAGATAACTGGGTACCGAGTACCGACCGACGTTCATCATGATGAGACGACCTATCCTCGGGGCAATCAGCTCATTTCATCCAGGAGCCTTGAGGGAAGGAAAGAAGGGCGTATTGCCTCCAGGGCTCGTACGCTAACCCACATTCGACCCCGACCTTCCATTTGTGTGGCATTTCAAGAATTCTAAAGGGATACTTAACTAGGCCTACAGGGACGTAACTTTCATTAAAACTGTACTTCAATAAACACACGAAAATTAACAGTTAATGAACGAAATAACCATTTTGTAGAAAATAAAAAACTGTTGCGAAAATAAAAACAATTGTATCAAGCGACATCGGTGTTGGTCAGGCGTACTCAATACAACGCCGACATGGATGAGCGACTGCGGGTCGGGGACGCTCACCTTTAAGCAACCACAGCATAAGGGCGACTATTGCGTTCGCGGATTGCGGCCACCGGTCAGAATTTTACTTCTGATACATTTACCTTCATCATCGGGTTAAGACAAAAGTCCATTGATCTTTGAGAGCCAACCGTGGCCGCTACTGAGTCCAACCGTAGACGAATTTGTTCTCTACAGCTGATCTATGGGTCAGAGGACCACTGTTTTGACAAAGATAAATTAACCTGCTTAATTTTTCCTCTTGCTTAGTCACCAGGTGTTCAAATAGGAGGAGCGAACAGGTGTCGGGTGTCGCCATACACCAAAGTGTGGTACAAGTGAACCTTCTCGCCCAAGACACTTCGAAACTTCAACAATGAAAGCTGCTCGACTGGAAAATTAGTCAAGTGTTTCCAATTTACTTTTTGAAATTGACTTTAAGGGGAAACATCTTGTTAAAATGCATGCTTCGTTCTAATAATTCATGACACCCTTCCCCTACCTACCCCTTACGAAAAGGAAAAACACACACACACACAAGAGAGAGAGAGAGAGAGAGAGAGAGAGAGAGAGAGAGAGAGAGGTTTTTTCCTTTTTCAAGACTTCATAGACTAGTCAACACTTAGGCATTTCGGTCTGCTCTCAAAGAATATACATATAAATATGACTCTAAATATAGGAGAAAACGCCTTTCCTATTGCAACTTAGTTTAATACAACCATTTCACTTATGTACACCCCCCCAAATCTCCAAGAAATCGGTTTAAGGGCAGATTTTAAATAATAAACAGGGTACCAAAATGTAGTTAGTCATCATAAAGGTTCTACTGGACTGTCCGGGACGAGACTTTCGTGCGTGTGAGAAAAACATTTGGAAAATACAAATACATAAGAGAGAGAGAGAGAGAGAGAGAGAAGCTTGATTGTATAAGTTTACACCATAAGAATGTATTTAAAGACAACTAAGAGACAACTAGAGAGAGAGAGAGAGAGAGAGAGAGAGAGAGAGAGAGAGAGAGAGAGAGAGAGAGAGAGAGAGAGAGAGATCAAAATTAATTGAAGGGAATGTACTCAAATCATAATTAAAAATCCTTAAAATAGATTCAGGGGTAAATTTAAACAAATTAACGATTCAAAATATGGACGAATATATATATATATATATATATATATATATATATATATATATATATATATATATATATA
The DNA here is from genome assembly GCF_040412425.1 of Macrobrachium rosenbergii. Taxonomy (NCBI): domain Eukaryota; kingdom Metazoa; phylum Arthropoda; class Malacostraca; order Decapoda; family Palaemonidae; genus Macrobrachium; species Macrobrachium rosenbergii. The sequence continues at coordinate 9,065,938 of NC_089772.1, read as the reverse complement.
TATATATATATATATATATATATATATATATATATATATATATATATATATATATATATACATACAAGTGACCAAGCAAATGACCACGCTAGAAAATACAAGGTCAATCCTGAGAAACCTCTCCCACCACGACAAGAGTCGCTGAACCGAGGGTTAATTTATATCCTCTTGCACTACTTGGTACTGGAGAGACATACTGGAAGGACTGGGTGGGTTTTACATACGGACGGGGACACATGCATAAGGATATGCAATCTTGTGCAGCCATGGTGCAGCTGCAGAAATTACAAGTGAATTTATGCTTATTTTTCATTACATGAAATATGGGACACGCCGGTACTGCTTTCACCTTGCTGTGAAGTGTAAAAAAAGTATGATATAAAAATCAGAGTGTTTCAGAAATCTTTCGTTAAAATGAAGTCCCGCATACTATAAAATTATATAAATAACTATTTATCTGTTTATCTCATTGCAATCGCTGTCTGTTCATGTACATACTCTACCTATAGATATTCTACTCTACTTTTTTAATTTTCTTTGGTGGTCCAGTCTCCTGTTTCCACTTCAGAACACACACTGGATGTCGACATCCTGTACACAGCAAACACAGGGCAAGACCTAGTTTGCCAAAGGTAAAGTTATAAGAACCTTTACACGTTCCTCCCCTAAAACCATTGCTGTGTTTTCCGTGTTTGCTTTTACGGGCTGCTCTTTGAGAAGGAGCCAGTGCTGGCAGAAAGCCAGCTCAGTAACAACACTGTTTGCTCTATAAATCTATTTTTTTTTTTTTTTCTTTTCTAGGAGACTCCAAACCGGTTATAAATAGCTGTGAATCAATTACACGAACTCCCCCATCGGCGTCTTGCAATAACAGCAACAACAAACTTCCTGTTCCTGAGCTGCGGTAAGCAATGCCTGGTCCCATTTCTGTCAACTTTTCTGGATCGGCTCATTGGTTACTCTTCCGTGTTCTGGTGTCACGACTTTTTCCTGCCTTGTGCTTTTTCTTGGGTACGCAAATGGCTTTGCCCTGAAGAGGCAAACCAATATTTAATTGCAGTTACAGAATTCAGAACGATTTTCAATATTGACAATAATGAAGAAAATTATTACCGCTACCTACCGCGCATACCAGAGGAAATGCAATAACAACAATAGTGGTTCAGTATCATGAATACTGAGAAGGTTGAAACTCAAATGATATTTGTGATAAAAAAAAATATATATATATATATATATATATATATATATATATATATATATATATATATTTATATGTATTATTCAGAGAACATTCGACTGCCTCAAGAAATTCCATTATCACTTTTAAGACCTGCGTAAGATCTCCCGAAAGTTCCAATTACATTATAGTAATATACGCTTCGAGAGAAAAATTTTCGTTAATATTACTAAAATGATATAAGGTCAGAGGGTTTCTACGGGCAGGGATAAAATAACTGGAGGGTAAGAAAAAGAGAGAGAGAGAGAGAGAGATTTTCAATATGGGCGGGACTGGTCGACCAACCAGTTTCATTGAAGAGTTGATTAAGAAGTAATTGGAATCTATTTGATGAATTTTAATGAATTTATGAATATTTTGGGTTGTTGCAGACAATTTCGATTCTCCAGTGCATAATAAATCCAAGTTATGCAGTAATAATAATAATAATAATAATAATAATAATAATAATAATAATAATAATAATAATAATAATAATCATCATATCCGTACACCCTTGAGCGTAAATTTTCCCCATCATGTGCGTTAATATTACTCCCCTTCCATCTTTCCCACAAGAGGAATTTAAATCACTGGTTTTAAAAACATAGTTCAACCGACTCTCTCATACGTTGCTCGCACACTTAATTAGGCTTTATGTAGTGCTACCCTTCATTACGTAATAACCATTTATAAAGAGAGGTCATAATATTAGTGCAGTGTTCATTTCCGTTATAAAAGATGACATAAGGAATGGTAGGTGTGCGTGTTTGTCTAAATATTTATTTATTTACTGTGTGTGTGTGTGAGAGAGAGAGAGAGAGAGAGAGAGAGAGAGAGAGAGAGAGAGAGAGAGAGATCTCACTGTCAAGACACACACATGTCCCAGTGCTTGCCATTCGGCTTAAATACTATATTTAATTCAGTTCGTATGCACACACACACATATATATAGATGTGACAAATTTTTATATACATAGTGGGCTTTTTCAATATGAAATCAATAAACACTAACGTACAATAGGTCTTCATCGAGGCCAAAAGGGGTAACCTCCCTAAATATCTAAATGTGAGAATTATTATATTAGGCTATCAGGAAAAACGAGACCCCTGCCGTTTATCATTCCGGTGACAGGTAGGTGGGCGTGAGCGTTTTGAATTGAACCACCTTATTAAGGACCTCTTGCTGAGGGGCGTACGCAATTCAAGGAAAGCAAAGAAGCTGAAAATAATTATATATTTATATATATACACGTGCACATTATATATATATATATATATATATATATATATATATATATATATATATATATATATATATATATATATATATATATATATATATATACAGTATATATAATATATATATATATAATATACATGTATACATGATTATATATATAAAATATACGACGAAAATTACATGTAAAACATGTAGAGAAACAAAACCAACATCTAACTTCTTATGGAAGATTCGTCACGCCACTATTAATAACAGACGATCAACACACATTGGTTTACTGGATGGGAAGGGTCTGCTCTCCAGCTGCCCAACGGGTATCTATGCCCTTGCGTTGCTTGTTCAAGGGCAGTACCTGCCTCCCGTGCCTGCTGTCTGATTGCATTCTGCTTTTTCTTTGAGCTGAGGTGCATTTATGCTTATCAACAAATCACTCTCCTGCCCTCCACCTCCGGGTGCAATGGAAGCAGCTGGGGGTCCGTAAACTATGCCGCTCTTTACCTGATTACAGGAAAGTTCACACACACACACACACACACACACACACACACACACACATATATATATATATATATATATATACACATACACATATACATACATACATATATATATAATATAAGGGACCTGAGGAGACAGACAGTTTGGTCTCTGAAATATAGCCTTTATTTTCCACAATTTGGCGTTTCTATGGGCACCTTATATTTGATGGAATTCTGTTTTAAATGAAAATATTTCACTCATATATATCTATATATATATATATATATATATATATATATATATATATATATATATATATATATATATATATATATATATATATATATACACACACACATATATATACATACACAAAACATACACTCGTATACACGAGAGTGAGTCATAAAGTTCCACTAGACTTCCTATATTTCACAAGTCCTTGAATTCACTCGAGTAGAAATCTGTTTAAAAAAGTAGCCAACACTAGAGGGTGCCTACGGACGAGTCCACTTCATTATTAGTACACCAGCTGTTGTGTTGTTAAGGTGTCTTTAAAAGAAAGGCTCGTTTAGCAGCACGGAAAAGGACAGCTTTGAAGCGAGAGCTAACATCAAATTCTTACACATACACACACACATATATATACAGAGAGAGAGAGAGAGAGAGAGAGAGAGAGAGAGAGAGAGAGAGAGAGAGAGAGAGAGACGTTGTCAGAGCAGCTCTGCTCCCACCGTGACATGAGCTTGTCCTGAAGTAAATCATCCCCAAACGAAAACCTTGAAAGCGGCCCAACGAAGACTCCAGGAGGACCATATATAGGCCCGTATCATCGGCGATCTGGTTCCGTCCTCTATCGAGTTTGCAATCGGCCGTGTTTTCGACATACGTGCCCGATAGAATCTACATCCGATCCCACACGTTCCCGTGTAGCCTCAGGAACAGACAGGCACGCCTGTCTTCATCACAGCTTCAAAGCAGATACCGAAAAATGCAGAGTACGTTTGCGTGCTTGATGGTTATCGCCTCGCTCGCTCACTCTCTCTTTCAGTCCTCAGCGAGGTTCACAGTCTCTCTCTCCCACTCCATCGGCGGAATGAACGAAATTCTCGGAATGTTATCATTGTGGGACGCCCATCGGGCAAAGCAGCCCGAAAGTAACTCGAGTTACTAGACCCTAGATTAATACATACGTAAACACACCCACACATATACACTCTCAGTTTGGTCTCTGAAATATAGCAATAACTTTACACCTTTTGGCGTTTGTATTGGCTCCTGTTAGATATATATATATATATATATATATATATATATATATATATATATATATATATATATATATATATATATATATATATATGTGTGTGTGTGTGTGTGTGAGACACTCGGTCACACCATCACCTATCACAGTGCATTGGCCTTACGACCTCATTCCTAATAAAGATTTGCTAGAGAGCTGCATCCTTCTAGTGACACTACATCAAAATGGTTAAAAGTCATAAGGTAACATACACATGTACATATATAGTTTTCTGTGCGGCAGACGGTAATAAGAAGCAAAATAATTATTCTTTTCTTTTGGCGTAACTTTGCGACCAAAATATACGAGACCAATCGCCTCTTCAATCTGGTATACTACAACCGGTTTCGTAGACCATCTGTTCTAGAGAGCCTCATCTGTTGAACACCTCCCTTTGCCAGCTGGAGAGAGAGAGAGAGAGAGAGAGAGAGAGAGAGAGAGAGAGAGAGAGAGAGAGAGAGAGAAGGGAAGGGGGAGGGAGGCGTTCCAGGCCCAATTTCCCACTTTATCCTGAGCTACAACCGCTATGGTCCCTGGCGATCCCAACATTTGCCATATGGTCCTGTCTTCTCCTGGCTAGCCGTCCGCAAGTTCCCTCCAGAATGATACCCTCCTCTATTTTCCTGTTTTTCAATCATCTTCTTTCTTGTTAGACTTGAATTTTCCTCTCTCCTCTTTTCCAAGGTCCTTCTGTTGTCTTGCTATGCAAATACTTGACTATCTTCTTGGTGTGGATAAAGGAACTGAGCGAAAAATATAGTTGTAAAATATATGGCTGCTGGATAAGATTCAAATGCATTTGAGCATCTTATTCTTTCCTTATTTTCAACACAAAGACTACCATGTTAATTTTGTAACATCATTCTCTAGAGAGAGAGAGAGAGAGAGAGAGAGAGAGAGAGAGAGAGAGAGAGAGAGAGAGAGAGAGAGAGAGAGAACATACTATAAAACACACACCAAGTCATGAAGAAACTCCAGCCAATCTCCGCCTTCCGGAAGGGACTCCAACAAAAATCTACCGCATGACGCCAATAATCATAAAGGAATAAAATATGGAGGAATAAGTGTCATAAAATTTATGAGACGACACATAACACAACGGACAGTTACTAGACGGTACCATGAACATCTGTTAGCAAAGATATTTTAAAACCATTTGCGCATGCAAAGGCGCATGACGCTGAGCACACACCTGTGCATGCCTGGACACGTGAGACTCGAAGGAACATCTGCACATGAACCACACGTGATAAATGGCTTAGGCCAATCTAGCCAAGTTGAGGGTGGCCACTAGTCATACCCGTGGACAACAAATGGAGAGATCTTAGCTTCAGTACATATCACATTCATCCTTTCAATGCTATGTCAAAGATGGGCCCTGTGTTTGTGCAAAGCAACCACTCAAAACAGAAAATACTAAAGGTTACTAAAATTTCTGAACAAAAAAAAATCAATGGCGTAACCTAAACGCAGTGAGTTCCTCAAGTAACATGGCTTCGAAATTTTCTTCGTGAAAGGTACAAGCCAACTTTTACCGTCATTTTTATTACGCTGCTTTCGCCATAACACACAAATCATCACTGCCTCTTAGACACATGAATACTGACATAAACAACATATGAAACACGGTGAAAGTGCTACGACAATTTATAGTCGCTCTTAAATCCACAATACATGATTTGATCAATAAACAGAAAACTAAATTTATTATTAAAAAGTTTTCAGTCTGCCACACAGACTGTCATACAGCTGGCGTGCAAAACCAACGTGAAAAATCAAAACGGCAAAATCAACAACGGAACAAATTCGTGTCTGTTGGTTTTGTTAAGCCAGAGAAAGAGAGAGAGAGAGATAGATATTTTACCCCACATTCTTATCATGTCTGACAGGACGCCCAACGAAAGGAAACTGCTAACTTCACACGTACTAGTCTATGCCAAAATGGTTCTCATATTGCAGTTTGCAAAGCCTCCAATGCAACAGGCTTATCCTGAGAAACCCTGAAGGCCGGAGGAAACCGTAGCAACGCCGCGCGAGCCCAGTATATTCCCCAATTGGGCCGAAAAATTGGCTTTGGGAGACAAAATCTCTGAACATGGTGTACTCCTCTTGGTTCCACCAGCAAGCTCTTTCTGTCCTCTGCTTTTGGCATATTTGGTGACGCAAGTTCACAAATGGAACAGATTTTCTTGTCCAGAACAAAGAACTAAACAGATCGTGCACAGGGGCGCGGGCGCAAATGAGATCATACGCGCCACTTTCCCTGACAGGCAACATTCCTTTCCCCGTAAGGGGTGACTACTGATACCTTGTTACGTTTACAGCCAAAACCGGTAAACATAATACTGCCTATTAGGTACATACTTATATTTAAAAAGAGGTGCCGTTATGTAATTTTTTAAACTATCTCCACAAGTTCGGGATGTCATACATATATGTTTGTAATTATACAGAATTCATTCAACAGCTTACGTCAAGGCAACCTGGCGCATCAACACAGACATATCGGATAGAATATTTATAGAATTTAGGCCAAAGCTAGGACCTATGAGAAAAAGGCGTGAACGGTGTAACGGGGAAAATCTCGCAGTTGCATTATATATCTATTGTCAGGAGAGGGTGGAAAGAACTGCAAAGAACCTAAAGTAATGCCTACAGTGCATCATTAGGTCACTGACAGCTCCCCCCATTTGGAAAACACAGACATATCTCCTGAAGTTGAACTATTTAAGGCAAATGATCCTGTATAAAAGATGTTACAAAAGTTGAACTAACAAAAGGACCGGTCACGTGACAATGATGCAACACTCACTTTGACTAAACTTTAAAAACACAAGAAACACTGAAAAATATTGAAATACACGAGGTTCATTCATTGATGTCACTAATGTTAATTTTGCCAAAATCATTAAGAAAAAACGCAAAGAAAATACTGAAATAAAAGCATGTCTTGAGAGGTAGGAAATGGCTAAGGGGATAAAATGTAAACAACAGAACGCCACCCTACCGATGTCTGACCTCAATCGAACTGAGGACTATAACGTAGACACTAAGTCTTGAAACTACCTGCGAAGTAAATCCTATTCCTCGAACTAAAACCAACGATTCCATTTTAAGCTCGACTGTGACCAAAACACAGCTTGGCCGAGGTTACTTGACACCGAGGTTTGCGTCCCTTGTCCCTCTATAGCGGAGTGGGTATCCCGCCACCTGACACCAGAACCTGTAGAGTGATTGTCCGAGGAAAACTAAGGGAGGGGGTGAAGCAAAGGAGAAGGGGAGGGAGGTGCAAGGTGGGGGGAAAGGAAGCGATAAAAGGGGAAGAGGGATAATCCAGGATTAAGAGCGAAAAGGGTTGAAGCAGGGGAACTGCAAGTACAGCAGGAAGTCGGGGAGCAGAGATGCAAATGATTATAGTCACTGGCTAAATTCGACTAGCAATACACAGAAGGAGGTAGCGATATCCAATGCACAGAGGAAGGCAAAGATAATCATGTAACAGGGGAAAAACATTTTTTAAGCAAAATGAAAAACGTATCGATTATTTAACATTCAAGCTGAAAAGAGATGGGCATTGGTACAACTACACTAACACCTTACACACAACATCTCAACTTACTAGTACAAAAACACCATTCACAACCTCACCGGTATAATGTATGAACTTCTTCAACTGACTGTCCCACCTACGACTGTCTCCTACACCTCTACCCTTGAAGCAAGCTCTGACAGACTTCCAGTGACTTAACTGACAGATGGTGGATATCGTGGCTTCACCTGTACGGCTTCTTTTAAATCCCCACCAACGACTCTCTCTCTCTCTCTCTCTCTCTCTCTCTCTCTCTCTCTCTCTCTATATATATATATATATATATATATATATATATATATATATATATATATATATATATATATATATCTATATATATATATATATATATATATATATATATATATATATATATATTAAATAGTTTTTCTTAAATTCCCTCCTGGTCGAAGGTTAACTACAAGTAAACTTTACAAATGTTTTGTTATCAACAAGAAAATTAGCTGATAGGTAATTTAGATCAATCCCATTAAATTTCTTCTAAAAACTGCCCAAGCAATCAACACGGCATCATGATATACGCTATTTTCTTAAGTAGGCAACAACGACACGTCTGGAAAAAACGTAATTAGAATAAAAAAAAAAACATTACAGGAACGGAAACAGTCGTAAGGAAATGAGTTTTTACACTAATTGCAATACTAATAAGACATACTCTGCTACTGACGAGCTACTACGGCAGAAACTACGGGAGACAAGAAAGGCTCTTCAAACAGATTTGACTAATGGGTAACTTCGCCTTATAATTATGGAACATGAAATAAAAGGGAGCGGGGAGGGGGGAAGGGTTGAATCCTAAAATAGAGACGCTTTAGCTGGTGTTCAGACAAAGCCAGATTAGCCTAGAATTCACTCTCTAAAATGAGCAACATTTTTCGGAGTTTATTATTATTATTATTATTATGAAATTCATGAAAATGAAAATCGTTACAACAAAGTAATTAGAAATCTCTGGTGGAATTTAAGGTCCAGTGAAGTTTAGCTCTAAATGTATTAAAAAAAAAAATAAGAAGAAAACAGCTCCACAATCTGGGGTAATCTCCAAGAGTACCTCACCGAAAAACATCATTAAGGGAGAGATGAGGAGAAGATACAAATAAAAATGAGGCATTGAGGTTGGGAAGGGGGAAGGGGATAAGGAGAGGGAAACTGGGGGAGGGGTTGAAGGGAGGGGAGGAGAAGAGAGAAACTACGCTGCGATAAACTTGAGGGGCGAGAGAAACCGTGCATCAGCTTCACGCTTGTAAGGTCGGTCTGGTCGTGACTCCTTCGGAGATTCTGACCTCTATTAGTTCTGTAGTGACAGGTCAGCAGGTCAGGTCGGAAGTTAGAGGAGGAGGAGGAGGAGGAGGAGGAGGAGAGGAAGGGGGAAGATAGACTTGGGGAAAGGTTCCTGTCATACGGGAAGATGAATAATGAGAGAGAGAGAGAGAGAGAGAGAGAGAGAGAGAGAAGCGAACGTTGCAGTAAGGAAAATTATGTGAAAAAGAATATTTCTCGTATATATTTAAAACAAGTATTATTCGCTCATACACAAACTGCCCAACCCAAAACACATCCAGGAGGTTATAAAAATTACAAAGAAAAGTAAAACCCAGTCAAATGAATACAAACTCAGATTTTTACTTATCCTGCAAAAGTGTAATTCAAAACCTCGGATCCAATAAGATTCTAAAAGCCCAGACAATGAAACCAAGGCGATTACCAAAAGTACGATATATATATAAATAAATAACTAAATAAATAAATAAAATATATTATATATATTTACATATAAGTTAAAGACCAATATTTCCGTTAATAGTCAAAAGAAAATATGATAAAAAAGGGTGGGATATTAAGAGAACAAAATGGCCTCCGGGGGCCAAAAACAAGGCTCAACGCTGATAAAATGGACAAAAGAGTTTCTAAAGGTGCTGAGCTCAACCACAGAGGCCTAATCCCAAAGTGCTAAACTGTGGCGCGTAAGGACAAGAGGAGATTTTGACACAAATCTCATTTCCCATTTTTCCAGCGTCAAGTGCTTTTATTCTCCTCTTATAATCACGAATATCGTTCAAAATAAAATAATGATTATTAGTTATAATTCACTTAGTCATCCCAAACTTTTCGTATGTATGTATGTATGTATATATATATATATATATATTTCTCATTCAGTGTGGTAAAGGTTATAAAAAATACCGGTACCTTTTCTCTCGTGAACAAGTTCCACACTTGCAAAACTACTGACATTTCTCTCTAAACCGCTTTCATTTCTGTCTTTTGTTCCGAAAAGGCAGCAATTTTAGGTCCCAGCCCCGCGAATTGGACCTCTCAATCGAAAATAATTATAATTTTCTTTTTTGCAATGACACCTGTAACGTTCGCAATTATTTTCTTTTTTATAAAAGTGTTCGGCTGTTTTAATATATAAAAAGTGTTCTTCCATTCTAATATATAATAAAGTGTTCTCCTATTTTAATATATAATAAAGTGTTCTCCTATTTTAATATATAATAAAGTGTTCTCCTATTTTAATATATAAAAAGTGTTCTCCTATTTTAATATATAAAAAGTGTCCTCTTATCTTAATATATAAAAAGTGTTCTATTGTGGTAAAAATAAAAATACGCCAAGTTGATATTCATGTGCCATTTGTGATATGGACACTTCCCCTAACAAATTTAAACGTTAATAAGCATAGGACAACGAACAATTATAAAATAACTAATTACTTAACAGAAATTGTATCATCACATATCCAGCATTTTCTGAATCGTGTATTCTGCGGTTTTACATGAGGCTGGTCTGTCCAATAACGCAATTTTTTTAAAATAAAACGGCTAATTACGATCAGCCACACATTAAGGTTGTTATTTCAAAAACGCATGAAAGTCAAGAAATAGGGCATTTGTGCGCACATCTAAACGCAATACCACCATACATACTACTGTCACAGGAATCACCCTCTACAAAAGACCCCAGCAAAAAAGCTTCCTGGCTCCTATCATTAGTCGATCATCGACGGCACCTCATCCATAGTTCCAGGTTTTAATCTGGCGGCAGAGAACCACTTCCGTAGAACTGCCTGCTGTGACCGTGACATCACCCACCGCCCAGTAATTGGTCCATTCAGGTGGCCATTTATTCATTCATTCACTCACTCCTATAATTCAGGTAATTTGATCATTCGGCCATTACTAATATTGAGTAGTAAGGTTGAACACTGACCATATATATATATATATATATATATATATATATATATATATATATATATATATATATATATATATATATATATATATATATATATATATATATATATATATATATATATATATATATATATATATATACATACATACACACACACACACACACACACACACACACACACACTAGAAATATGGCATAAGTAACTATTCGTTGCATTCAATTTCTGCGGCAAAAGTAACACGACACAATGAACAGCGTTACAGTCAATCCTGTGAAGTGTCTGAAGAATGATCCTCTTGATGTAAGGCGTCGATCAAGTGATCATACGTTTAATTCTTCCCTACTGAGAGAGAGAGAGAGAGAGAGAGAGAGAGAGAGAGAGAGAGAGAGAGAGAGAGAGAGAGAAGGGAAAGGAAGTATTGTTTCTCTTCCCCAACTTCCTCCACTTCCTCCACGAGGGAAACGGTTTTTGAACCGCAATCGCTCTTTAATTGCACCAGCGCCTTTCACGGAAAGGGATTAATCGATAACGCCATGACCGTATCACAAAACAGTGGTGTTTTTTCGTTCTTCCACAAGTACTGTGAATTATAGTTGCCTTTTACTACTTCCTGCGAATGCTGGGAAATATAACATATAACACTAAGAAGACCGACATACTCAAAATGTTCCCGTGACAGTCTTCGCGAAAATATTTCAATGCTACATTGCCTAAGCAATGGAAATAAGCTATCTTCACAAATAGTTTCCAAGCACTAGAAAGTGCAGGAAGAAAATAAATTTACACTACTTATATCACATTCACAAAGCAAAGGAAAGGGCTAATTTCTAATTGATGCAATTATAAATTTTTCTTACACGCACACAAATAATACTTGTTGTAAAAGAAAAGATAAAAATCGGCGTTAACAATATTGAAATACCAAGAGAATTAAGGGAATGTGAATTAGCACAATATAAAAAGGACAACAAGTAGTGGGATGTGCAAACAACACAGAGAGAGAGAGAGAGAGAGAGAGAGAGAGAGAGAGAGAGAGAGAGAGAGAGAGAGAGATTGAAACGAACACGAGAAAACCAGATTCCCATTCAGGTCCATTATTACCCCAGTTTCGCATAATTAAGTCATATCCCGGAGATGTCCGGAATAGCGCAGGCTCAATAAACCCACCATGGGGTATCCCACTATAATGTAAGGCCTCCACGAGTTTAAACCCTCTCCACGGGGCCGCTCATCTCATCTTCCCACATCTTCCTTATATCATCTCCATCACCCTCAGTTTTTCTCCTTCCTTTAAGGAACACATCATCAAGGACCTCACCTGCTACCTATTTTTTCGCCTGGTCTCCTGTAAGGCCAAAGGAACAGCCGTCTTCCGTATAATACCTCTGTCATTTAAAAAAGAAATGTCTGACAAGAGAAAGGGAAAAGGTTTGCACTTCAGAAAAAGGTTTGGGGGGGGGATTAATTGATGTTGGCTGTCGTTTCTTACGAGACAAAAAGTCCAGATATTGTATAAAAAAAAGGAGCCGGGAAGATAACAGAACAGGACGGAGAGGTCTCCTCATTAAATTAAATTCTCTCCCTCTACTTTCTCTGTTTTATCAACAAAGGCAACATGGATAGGTTTAGGTTCAATTCAGTGCCCGGATACACGAAAACCATCTATGCATAAAGGTGATTCTCTCGTTCATCGACATGAAATCGATAAGGAACAGCATGTAAATTCCAGGAAGGCTGAAATTCCCATAGTATGAAAAAAAAAAAAAAAAAAAAAAAAGGGCCCTACGGTGAATGACAAAAAAGTTCAAGGAGAGAGAGAGAGAGAGAGAGAGAGAGAGAGAGAGAGAGAGAGTTTTTTTACTCCATTCAGCCGTTTACAAACTTGTCTCAGCATGAATCGACACTACACTAAAAAATAAACACAATAGATAAGGCAGAAAGGAAACGTTAACACTGAAGATTATCGAGTCTACAGAGTATTGGGCAGTTCACATTCTTTGCAACAGTCGATTTAACCTTTGCCCAATCGTTTGCACGTGTTTACAAACTAAATGGCTAAGCCGCTAAGGGTTCGTGTGAGTAGAAATGTCAGTTAGAGAGAGAGAGAGAGAGAGAGAGAGAGAGAGAGAGAGAGAGAGAGAGAGAGAGAGAGAGAGAGAGATTTGGGGGAGGGTTGCGTGGTAGGTAATTTCTAAGAAGGCAGGGACAGAGAGGCTGCAGAATGAAAACTGACATAACCCTTCCGGTCTACAGAACTTCAATAGCTTTTGCAAAGCCCCGATCTGACAAGGCCTTTCAATCTGCCCTCTTCACGTATTCAACTTTTGCAAACCGCTGAAATTCCTCATCTCGAGCAGAGCCCGTCAGTCTGCACGAGTTTTCGAGTGATTTCCTTTCGAAAATATTTGTTCAGATATTTTAGCTTATCTTTTTATCATTCACGGCTTACTACACTGTGACTGTAACGCCGAAAATTTTTAGATCTTATGATTAACATTAAATTAATCAACAATATGTTTAAAATTGTTTAAAGAAGAATGTAAAATAGCTAGATTTGTTATTCATCCTAATGAGAATTACATTTACTCCAGACTACTAAGACTCTAATACACATTTATTTGTTCACACCTTAACTCTTCACTTGACCTACGCAAGACACAGCATATTATCAGACACGGAAATAGAGAGAGAGAGAGAGAGAGAGAGAGAGAGAGAGAGAGAGAGAGAGAGAGAGAGAGAGAGACGCGACGTATTGACCCAACACAAGACCAGATAATAGATGAAAAGAACGACAGAAATGAAGCAATGACAGTTAATACGTGGATGTACGGAAAGTGCGATAGGTGAGATGAGAACTGAAAATGACTATTTTTACGAAAAGTCATGTAGTTTACGTTAAAGGAAGAGATGAAAATGCTTGAAGTAATCAATAATAAACTAGGATTGTTCTCTCCAGGATATACGAACCACGACATCCAAAGGAACTAAATGAAACGGAGCTGTATATGTAAATGTCTACGGACCTTGTTTGTGCGCTATTATTATTATTATTATTATTATTATTATTATTATTATTATTATTATTTCAGTGGACAAAATCTATTCACATGAAACAAGCACACCAAAGGGGCCATTGACTTGAAATTCGAGCTTCCAAAGAATGTTGGTTTCAACTTCCCACTGTCCACACTGCAGCAGTAACTGATCATGACACAGTGCCAGTGATTTTTCATCGCCCTAGGGGAGACGAGAACCAGCAACATCTGAGTGGCATGCCACGACACTAACCGCTCCAGCCCACAAGGGAAATGAGTGTTATGTCGGAGGATGTAAAAGTAGGCCTAATATGAAACAAGCACACCAAAGGGGCCATTGACTTGAAATTCGAGCTTCAAAGAATGTTGGTTTCAACTCCCACTGTCCACACTGCAGCAGTAACTGATCATGACACAGTGCCAGTGATTTTTCATCGCCCTAGGGGAGACGAGAACCAGCAACATCTGAGTGGCATGCCACGACACTAACCGCTATACCAGCGGACCACAAGGGAAATGAGTGTTATGTCGGAGGATGTAAAAGTAGGCCTAATCTGCTGGAAGATCAGTGATGCTGTCATCTCTTTCCGTCACTGTCATCACTCGTCATTCCTCGTAGGGAATCCTACGACCGGAATCGCTCAGATTCTCGAAACAACTACTCGATGAGTTTTGTAGAAGTGCAAACCTTTTATGTGGGTGTTTGGGGACAAGGTGAGAGGAGATAAGAGTCCTAGCTGACAGCTGCCATAATCCTCCTGTCGATGTTTAGTCAAATACTTCGATGTGCCTAAGCAAATATGCCACTCATGCGGAAAGAAACTTTGTTTTTCTTCCAGTTGGTACCGGTATTTATACTCCAGGTTTATTGCAGAAGTCTGTGTTTGTCCGCTCTAAATCGAATATCAATTTCCGTGGAAATATGAAGCGAAAAAGAAGGCGTAGCTTGCCATGCACCTCCGGTTCGTTCGTGGGAATAACCATCCTCTTTAAAACCTTCAGTTTTTCTGCCTCTCAACCAGTCATTTGGAAAAAATTAGGATAAAATCCTTATAAGTTATCCAGCTTCTATTCTGTGGTCTTCAAGTGGGCAGTGGGACAAAAGTGAGTGTACACAGATGGGTTTTTCATATTGTTTGGGGAGGGGAGGAGGGCCTCCCCAATTCGTACACAAGCACACGCAAATCCCTTTATTTAACGATAGGCCTACCGCATTCTGATCGTATCATCATTGTCATCCGCATAAAACGACCTTCCCCCCTTTTTTATGAGGTCCACTATGCGGTTATTTTCTATGGCACCTCATTCCGTACAACTCCTCCTCTTCAGTGGAAAATGGAAGGTAGAAAGGAGGCTTAAGAAGGAACCGTGGATTTTAATGGGATGAATTACGATGAATGACATAACAGAAGGGTCCCGATGCAGACGTAAAGTCAGTGAATAGGAATGAATAACCAAATAAGTGAATGATCTTGTTGATTACACATCCTGTAAACAGGCATAAAATTAAACAAATCGACGAATAAGATCAAATGAACGTCTCTTAAGCCATTCATGGCCAATATCAGATACTGGTACTGATGGCGAGTCTGAGAGAGATTTTGGGCGTATAATGGAAATTAGTAAATAAAGTGTTTTACAAATAAATTCTCACGGTGCCATTCGGTAGTCATCTCATGACAGAAAAATCATAAAAATACGATACTGTTCCAACATGGGGAGTCTTACCGGCGGACAGGTAAATACCGACAGACCATCCAAGAAGGAAGACTATGAAAAAATATAAGCCTCATCTCCGAAGGAAGACTTAAAGTTGCTTCTTGAAAGAGAGGAATGTATAACATCAACCCATAGGGAAACAGGGGAATACAAACGCAGCAAAAGAGTTCAGTTTCTCCAACCGGATATATCAACGGCTTCGAAAATGGGCAAAACATTCTTTCCTTACAATTTTATTTTATTTTTATCAAGCCTGGGTTACAATGCGATTATTAAGTTGACGTCCGAACGGAGCCTTGAATGAAAAATAGAGAAACCAACTCAATGAATAAAAAATCAAAACAGTAAAAGCAGCACTTTTGAAGAAAGGCGATATGAAGAGAGACCCCTCCGGAAACCCCCCCACCCCACCCCCACCACCATGTAAAATACGTCCGCAAGATTGGTCGGAGGCAACGAAGTAAGTCAACTTAGTCTAACGGCCCTGAATAAAAGGAAATGAAGCGGAAACAATAGACGAATTAACCGTTATCATGAGAAAATCACAGATAAGCGCTCTGTCACAAAAAGAAAGAATGGAAGAGGCAGCATTGTTCGATCAGCACTTTGCTATAGAAATTCGCCAGATTTTTATTTAATGGTGCATTGAGGTTTCGAATCATTACGTCTCTCTCTCTCTCTCTCTCTCTCTCTCTCTCTCTCTCTCTCTCTCTCTCTCTCTCTCTCCAGTTATGATTCCACTAACTGGTTAACAATAAAAAAAATTGCTTGCAAAAGGTCACACATGACAAAGACAAAGTAGATTACCAAAAATCGAACAAAATAACACACATTTCCCTCCCACTTACTTCAGAACTCTTGAACTTTTACTGTGATTCCCGAAGCCTTGGAGGACTTGCGCCTCTATATCAAACCCTCATGTTCACAGGGCCAACAATGAAGAACAAGCCTTACACACACAAATTCGCCCATAAATTCAGCCAACCTCTCAACAGCTGCATTAGAAGGCCAAACGACCAATTCATGCCTTGGCCACGACGAATCGGGAAAGAATCCACGAAGAAAAGGAAGAACTCCGATCTCTTTTTAGTTCCGAGTTTACATTTCTGTAGTGGTCCCTTTGACTCCCACAATGCACATAACGCGACTCGCCTTTCACTGTCCTCGGTTAGCGATCGCTACCCCCCTCCCCCCCCCCTTCCGAGAGCAAAAAGGATCCGATGGGGCAGGGGGTGAGACAGAAAAATGGGCTTAGGGGAGGTGGTGGGCTGGGGGGGGTGGGGGCCGCCGGTTAACAAGGTAACGAAAAGGAACTATTCCAGGCATTCCTGAAAGACCTTGTAAATTATCCTTAAGTGGAACTGAGGAAAAAGGACACACAAACACACACAGATTGGAAAAGGCTCAGGAAGAGAGAGAGAGAGAGAGAGAGAGAGAGAGAGAGAGAGAGAGAGAGAGAGAGAGAGAGAGAGGAAAGGGGGATTCAGTTCAAGGCGGGCAAGGTAGTCATAATCAAGACGTTACTGTACTTTAACCTACTGAATATTATTTTAATAGGGTAACTAAAGAACTTTGAGGAATCGTCATCCAGCCGCTTCCAGAGTGACAAAAACAATAAACTAGCTTTAAATCCTTAGAAAATAGACATGGTAACTCAAATCCTCTGTGGTGATCAAAAGGCCTCACATTAAAACTGGCTATTGTTTGCAGTAGTGAAATGTTCAGATGTGGGAAACTTTAATTGTAGCTTAAAAAAAAAAAAAAAAAAAAAAAAACGCCAACTTCTCTTCTCTCCGTTATTCACATTCTATGTTAACAACGTTTCGGACAACTGTCCATCTTCAGGTTCTGTAAAAATTAAAAACTAACACATTTATACCCAAAAAACATAAAATTAATATAAAATGATTACAATACAGTCAACACAGACAATGCGAGAGAATGTTGGGTTTTGTTTTGACGCTACAGTTCCGCGCCCGATTAAGATTTCTCTCATCTAAAAATGTAAATTAACGACAGCCTATTCAGTATATATATATATATATATATATATATATATATATATATATATATATATATATATATATATATATATATATATATATATATATATATACACATATATGTATACATCATATATATATATAATATAATTACATAGTTTCGATATATTTTCACTTCATAATTGTATAAATCAATACTAGTTATTACGCTAGCGTGTCAGTAATATATAAACCCTTTAGGTTCTAATAACCTCTCCTAAGGTGCCACCCATAGCCTCGTTCACCCCCTGTCAATTCAATCAGGCCTTTCACACACATCGAATGTAGCTTCCCAGGCCTTGTCAGCGAGTTGCCACAAGTAATCCTGTCTCTTTAATCCACCTGGCAGTAATCCATGACGGTAATCCACTGGCCTAATCACCTTGATTCAATCAAATGGTCCCTAAAGTAGGTTTACCTTTCGGAGACTTGTTCCATTCTCAAGACTGTTGCCATGTTCGTTTAGGAGCCCTCACGAGAGAGAGAGAGAGAGAGAGAGAGAGAGAGAGAGAGAGAGAGAGAGAGAGAGAGAATTTACTTTTAATCCGATTATTTATATGTTCAGAAGGTATCGTAGGCTACTTGAATCAATCGATGAAAAGATGGCAGTTTACCTCATAGAAGAATACATAAGAATCAATCTTTTAATTATCGTTTTTGTTAGACTGTACTGGAATAAAAATTAATAATCAATGTTTAAACATGAATAATTGTATGAACCGATAAAAAAAGAAAAGAAGCACTCCGTCTAAGATTCGATAGTTCAACTTTTTAGCAAGACACAACTTCATACGAAAATAATGCTACATTTACCAACAACTTAATTTCACATCAAAGAAAGTGAAAAGGAATACAAATTAAACACTAGGCAATAAAAAAAACTGAAAAGAAATACGAATTAAACAAAAAGCTGAAAAGAAATACAAATTAAACAATGGTGGCTCTCTCAAACATAATATCTGGGCTGCAAGAACAAATCTCTTGCTGAGGAATATTTGCATACCGAGAGAAGACATGACGACCAGAGGAGCTACGGCATCCCATTCCTTTCCGCTGCGTCCCTAGAGGAAACGTGGAGGCTTTCCCATTTTTCCTCCGATGAAGCAAATCCAATGATCTACAAAAGCCATCCGGTAGAGAGAGAGAGAGAGAGAGAGAGAGAGAGAGAGAGAGAGAGAGAGAGAGAGAGGGGTACCTCAAGAAATCTGTATAGCCTTTAACCCCTAAACCTCACTATTTTAACCCCAGCGCATCACCACCGTGACTAAACTCTTTTCTGTTATAGATTCTCATTGTATAAATGCTCAACACCGACACAAACGGGAATGCTCTAAACACACGTTGAACGCAAATTAAAGGATGCATCAGTGACTATAAATCAACATGAAGACGGAACATGAAACGATTAACTAATTACTTACTTCAGTAAAAAAAAAAATAAAGGAAATATTTCATAAAACAAAAATCGTAGAAAAAGAACACAACAACAAACTTTCCTTAGAAGCACGACTATTCATTTAACACTAAGCACATATACACAAAGTTTAAAAAGTCATGAAAAAATACAAAATCGCATTCTTCGAAAAGAATAGCAGAGCGCCTTTCGAAAGGTCCACTCCTAAAGAGAGAAACATAACGCAAATACCTTCCTCAGGAGAAACTCCGAGGTTGAGGAGGAGGAGGGGAGGGAGGAGTGAGGCATCCAACAAAGGCTTTCTCTGGCATGTCGTCAAGGAACCTCTTGAGGGTACCCCATACCCAGTGCCCAGGCACCTCCATCTCTTTCACTGTTTTGGAAAGTCTTTGTGTTGTCCACTTATACCTTATTCTCCACCTCCACCCCCACCCCCAACGTTCTCTCTCTCTCTCTCTCTCTCTCTCTCTCTCTCTCTCTCTACATTTGCCATGCCAGGAGGCGTCGAACGATGATGTTTCCCTTGCAAAGACGACGTTTCCCTTGCCTAACCGAATGAACGTTATGCGGGAAGCTCAGTTGAGGGAGAGAGAGAGAATTTCTAAATGCGCTTGCTTCTGTCATAAAAATTATTTTCGATGCTAAATTCTACATTAGCGTTCACTGCGCTCAACTGGAAAACCAACGAATGCCGAGAGGAGGGAAAACGTCTTAGCGCCAGCCCAAAATGTCGATTCTCCGGAGAATTTCGACTAAGCTGACTTAATATTCAAGTGCAGTCAAGTGGGGAAGGACCATCGAATTGTACCTTTCAGTTTCCAAGAGAGAGAGAGAGAGAGAGAGAGAGAGAGAGAGAGAGAGAGAGAGAGAGAGAGAGAGAGTTTTCTTTCTTATCAAATGCAATCCTAGCTATATTCTTAATTTTATTAACTCACAAGACAGTTCCCCGGCATCCCAATCTTTGCCAAAAATGCATATCGGAAACGTTTGCGTTCGCTTTCCCCACTACCACTACTACTTGTGCTTCTGCCTCCCCTTTCCTGTGCCGGTTTCAGGAGGAGAAACCGTTAGCCGGCACTTCGTGTTCTTAACCTTGAAGGTAATGGCAAGAGGGAACTTGGAGCCGGATTACTCTACGTGGATGATTCTCTCTCTCTCTCGCGCCCTCGCTCCTCCAAGGCAAACATTGATTCTTTCTGTTTTCCCAAAACTTGCTCGGTAAAACTCTTAATAATAATACACACTCATTTTCTCATTTCTTTTCAAAAGTTTCAAGCACACACTAATGCCAATCATCTCATTTTTCTTAACTCAGGAACCAGCATGCATTTGAATTCATACTGTGGTACGTCAAACATAAGCAAAATAATGTTGAGAGAGAGAGAGAGAGAGAGAGAGAGAGAGAGAGAGAGAGAGAGAGAGAGAGAGAGCGCTATTACTTCAATCAGAACTCCCTCTCAGGTTCCATCTCAACGGTCCATTGGCATAATCGTTGGAGAAGATGAGGTGGGGGGGATGCTGGGGGAATTGGGGGGAGAGGACAGCAGACGCGAGTGATTGGACCCATTGTTGCGTCTGGCTTTGGGGAGGCGAGATGGGGGAGGGGAGATGGAGTGGGGAGGGTGCAGGAGAGCACGGGTAATATGGATGAGGATGAGATGGGAACTAGAGAGAGAGGGGGAGGTAAAGGAGGAAAGGTAAGAAGGGAAGGAAGATGAGAATAAAGAAAACTAGAGGTAAGAAAGGAAAGGGTTGGGTGGACTTTGCTAATGAAAAGAAATGAGGATAAAAGGAATAGAAAAAAAATTTGTTTTAATAAATATATGCTCTAAATGTGTTTCATGAGATGTAGATCTGGGAAATATGTCTCATCTCTGAGGAGGGAGAGAGAGAGAGAGAGAGAGAGAGAGAGAGAGAGAGAGAGAGAGAGAGAGAGAGAAAATCTCTACACACACACACACTGTATATGCCCACCTGGGAAAAAAAAACCTGGATTCAAGATCAACCAGCATTACAGGAAGCAGTGTATAGAAAAAAGTTCATGTATTAAAGGTAGACCAACAGTCTAAGAATCCCGGAGATATTGCAGTACATTCAACAAATTAAGAAAATTGTTCGACATTTCAAGGTCGAGAAACATGATGAAATACAGCAGCAAGGATTACAACTTTTAACAACTGCAAGTCTTATGTCTCAGCTGTAGATGTTAATAGTACTACCAAAGACAACACGTGTTACAGAGGTTGAAGGAAGGAACCCCGAAACAGAAAGCAGCTGTCTTCCCAGGAAAAGACATGGGGTCGTTGCATGTGTGTGAGAGAGAGAGAGAGAGAGAGAGAGAGAGAGAGAGAGAGAGAGAGAGAGAGAGAGAGAGAATCTCAGACTCAGGACACAAAACACCTGCCGAGATAGTTCTTTTCCTAAAAATAAAGCGTTGGGTCGAGAGCTGCAAAAGCCTAAGAGAATATAGCCTGGGCATAGAGGGCGATTGGAAAAGGGTTCAGGTAACTGAGGCTGAGGCAATGGGAGTACCTGAGTCACAGGCTTGCAAAGAAGTGCAATGGTGCAGTAGACAGGCCTAAAACCGAGACTAAGAGGAAAACCAACCCCTTGCACACGACAGAGACCCACTCCCTTTGTTAAGAAAATCAGCCCTCAGAGCAGGGGGGTCAGTCCGAACAAGAGCACTACGAGGGTCGTTCATTTCAAGGGCTCTATTTTTTCGTGATGAAAGCAACACATGAGCTAAGAGGTCCATTTAAGAAGCCCGGCCTTTGAAAAATTGACCAGCGCAGGACCTATAGGAAGTTCGAGTAAAAGGATGAACTTAGGGAAGTCGGAACAACTGCCAAGAGGACAACTACGGGGAATAAAACAAGTCACGAGCTCCGCTTGTTGGCCTAATTTCAAGAGGGTAAGCAAGCGATTAATGTGAAGAGGCCCACAGGGCTTCATTTTTAAGAGAAAATCAAAATGGGAGAGAAGACTGTTTATGGGGTCCATTCCTAATGAAATGAGCAAACATATGACCTTATACTGGTCCAATCTTTTAAAAAGAAAACAGAGAATAGGACGTGAAAAACCTAAATCTATACTGCAAGAACTAGCGTCACAAATGAGTCGGCCTTCACACCAAATTATTATTTACTCACGAGTTCTCCATTTGTCTTCTTAAGGAGGTAGTTAAACACAGTTCGGTGATTTAATCGATTTAATATATATATCTAATTTATATATATATATATATATATATATGACTTTTTTTATCATCACCGTGATTCATATTCAATCAGTATGCTCCAAACGTCCTTTAATATCAATTCGCTATAAATAATATATTTTCATATATATAATTTTTTTAGTTGATAATAAATTCGAATTTATTATTAACTAAAAAAAAATTCCCCTTATATGAAAAATATATTATTTCGCATAAAAATATATTATTTCGAGGTAGATGATATAAAGGACGTTTGTATCTATATATACAATCATAAAATATAAATATATATATATATATATATATATATATATATATATATATATAAACAGATAGCTAGATCTGACAATCATAAAATAGTCGTCACTATCCTCAGAAAGTTTGTTTACAATGAGAAACTTCCGAAAGCAGTCGAAGGCAGAAGCAGTGCATGACAGATCCACATATCGGAAATTATCAGAATGAGACGAAACGTGACGGATGTTTAACCAGACGTAACTGCAAAGGGGGGGGGGAATCAAACCTGGGAATCGGTAGCGGTTGACCTAAAAGAGGAAAAGTTGAAGTAGGGAAAAAAACAGGAGTAACTGAGCAGTGAAACAATTGGAAGAATTTTAGTGAATGGCGGAGGCGTAAAACAAAGAATTGTAACATGTGAGACACGACATGTAAAAAAAAAAAAAAAAAAAAAAAAAAAAAAAAAAAAAACTGAAGGGTTTGAGAGATGAATGAAGTGTAAAATGCAAAAAACGAAGATAGCAATATGGAGAGAAATGATTGAGAAAACTGAAGGGATGGGGAATAACAGACAAGTATAATAACACATGGAAATTTCAGCAACTTAAACAAAGGCAATTGAAAGGTAACTGAAATGACAACTATAATATAACAAGGGAAGGAAATATCAAGCAAACTATAACCAGCACAGATGTCTTTGAATTTTCTCCAATTTCTTTGTGTATAAGATTCCCCATTTTAGGAAATGAACTGAGGAAAATTTCAAGGGGAACGGAAAAACCTTTGATGATGGAAGATATCGTAAAAGAAATGGCCAGTAAGACAAAAAAAAAAAAAAAAAAAAAAGGGGGCGTCCATAGGGGGCCAGTGCCGTCAGTGCACCTCATTTAGTGCACTGTAGGCATTACTTGAGGTTCTTTGCAACGTCCCTTCGGCCCCTAGCTGCAACCCCTTTCCTTCTTTTACTCAACCTCCTTTCATATTCTCTTTATTCCCTCTTACTGTCCACCCTCTCCTAACAATTGATGCACAGTGCAGATGCGAGGTTTTCCTCCTGTTACACCTTTCAGACTTTTACTGTCAATTTCCTATTCAGCGCCGAATGACCTCATAGGCCCCAGTGCTTGGCCTTTGGCCTAAATTCTGTATTCATCAAGGAAAAAAGGGGTAACAATAAAAAAATAAGTAAAAGAAGGAGCTAAAGATAAATTTATGCACTAAAAAAAATTGCAATAAGAAACTAGAACGACAAAAAGGGTTTAAGATAAGACCAAAGAGAAAATAGGAATGACCTACAATGACAAAAGAGATTAACGAATGAGGAAAAGCAACGCAGACAAAAGGCAACGCAGACAAAAGGCTGAAAGAAAACCTCTTCAAAATGCCAATCCAAAATATAACAGTGAGGAAATGAACCACAAGAGTTATATATAAGTCACAGGCTACAGAAGCCAAATCTTCCAGTCCTCCCTCTCGGAATCCCACGCGAGCAAGGGTGACCAATGACCGAGAAATATTGGACATGGGAATCCATGTGAAAATGAGACACATTACAATGATACACGAAGAAAAGAACTGCGGTAACCAAAGGAAA
This sequence comes from Macrobrachium rosenbergii, assembly GCF_040412425.1. NCBI lineage: Eukaryota > Metazoa > Arthropoda > Malacostraca > Decapoda > Palaemonidae > Macrobrachium > Macrobrachium rosenbergii. Next base: position 9,041,620 of record NC_089772.1, on the reverse strand, counting down.
AGTCAGCACAGCATAACATCAACCATACAAATGTTTGGGAAAAAGGTCAGGAAATCCATGAGAATTAGTGAGATTTGGGGAATGAAGATGAAATGATGAAAAAATAAAAAAAATAAAAAGCGGCAAGAAACCAAATTTTTTTACGTCAAAAGGAAAAATAAAAAGTAAAAAAAAAAAAACAGAACAGAAATTGAAGATATGAGAGTAATTTCCAAATTAAACGTTACAAAAACAAAACCATACCAGAAATGAGAAAAACCAAGAAGATGTCAAACGAAAACGGAAAGAAAGCGAGATAAAAGAAGAGGAAACGGATACAGGTGGAAGCATCTTTCCGTTGGTTCACCCAAAAATCGATAAATGACAGATTGGAAGAGCGAACGAAAGTCCCTATTTATTGCGACTCTCGATACCCTCGCTCCAGGGCCGAGAAGAGCAAACGGAATCGCCATTATGTGTATTTGCTTATTGGATTTCAGGGGACACGCAGAGGACGTTGGAGAATGGGTTGACAGTGCAAAGCTTTGTACGTTTGGCAGTTGGGTTTGTAGAACTAGTTGTTGTAGTAATAGAGATATAACTATAGATTGTGTCACTACTTGTGTATACAAATTATAAAAAAGGGTAAATACAGAACTAAAACTATTAAGCAGTAGTATTAGGAGCACGTTATAGCTACTAATAAAACTAACACTCATATGAATACTTTAGATAAATAAAGCTATTATTATTATTATTATTATTATTATTATTATTATTATTATATAGCCCCCAAAAAACTAAAATACAAGTTTACCGAAAAACAGCCTGTAAAAATAATAGAACAGAATATAGAATATAGGCCAGAGACCAAGCGCTGGGAACTATGAGGTCATTCAGCGCTGCAACGGAAATTAACAGTAAAAACGTGTGTTTAACGGGAGAAAAATCCCTGTTGTACTATAAATCAATTGTTAAGAAAGGGTGGAAATTAAGTTGGAAGAAAGAGAATATGGAAGGAGGCACAGTAAAAGGAATGAGAGTGATTGCAGTTAAGGGCCGAAGGAACGCTGCAAAGAACCTTAATTAATGCCTACCGTGCACCGCATGAGGTGCACTGACGGCACTAGCCCCCCCACGGGGACCCTGAACCAAGAAGAGTAAAGCATTGTCAGTTAAGTAACGAATACGCTACAACCACACAATGCAATTTCTGAAATACGAGCGAGTTGTTCAGGTAGATCCTCTCCTGAGTCAACAGCGAATCATGAGTCACTATTCGAAAAGCATTAAACCTCTCCTCTTCAGTCACGGTCGGTCACGAGGCTGAACCACCGGTGATTCATTAGGAATCACAAGGCGATGAATAACGAGTCATGTCATTGTTTGATACACAGACAGAGAAAGAAAGATCTCTGTAACTGTGTATAACAGATTATCAAAACAGCTTTCTGATTTCTCCTTATTTATCGTATCCTTGAAATATGAAAAGTCAAATCAACTGAACTTATAAACAGGTAAAACCTGGACATACACAAAGACAGAGAGAAGAATGGAGGAAGAACTGGAGACGGAGTAGAAGGAAGGGTGTCGAAGGATGAAGACAGGATGTACTACGTCTGTTCCGTCGCCATACTTTTGTTGTTTAGGACGACAGGCAAAACCCTCTTCTTGGTTACTAATATAAACAGGGCTCTTTCAATAGGGGGGGGGGGGGCAAGGAAAAATAACAACAGCACTAACAAGTCTTAATTATACTATCAATAACAAATACAAGGTCCATTTGATCACAAAATTTTCCGCTGGAATAGGAAAATCCTAAAAAAGATGTACAACGGTTTTTCCCGTTATCATAAGATTTAATCTCTCTCTCTCTCTCTCTCTCTCTCTCTCTCTCTCTCTCTCTCTCTCTCTCTCTCCCCACAATACGCATTACTCCAGTCTCGGCTACCCGAAAAAACAAAACTGAATGGAAAAAAAAGTCCATGTCATTCAGTCATGTGTTATTCATGAAGTGCTTGAAATAGCCGGGGGAACTGATCCGTCATTTCTGCACGCACTTTCCTTGAAGGAAGAAGACGTGGCGTTGTGGCCAGACGCTTGATATTTGACTCAGTGCAGCACGCGGCTCCATCAACTTTCCTTTATTTCCACTCTTCATCCTCTTCGGTGAACTTAAGGAATGATGCTGTAGCTTGCGTTACGAAAGAGGGTGAGTGTGTGTGTGTGTGTGTTTTATTCAAGCGACATATATGCAATTAAGTGTTTCGTAACTACCAAGAGACGTAGCCAGGTTGCCGTGAACACGACAGCCAGTCGTTATTATGCATGTCGCTTGAATAAACACACACACCCACACACCACGCACTCTTCAGACAATGGAACTTGCGGCTTCTTCTCACTTCTGGTATCAAGACCTCTTTGCAGGAGACAGGTTTATCACAACTTCCAAAGGGAATTTCACACAAAAACAAATTATTCCACCCCATGCTTTTAAAATAAACGCTTGTTATTTTCTATCTTGCTCTCCCTGAATTCTTACTTGTATACCTACCTCATCATACAGACTTGGTAACTTGTTCTATTCTAGTCCGGTGAGGCTAAGCTTGTGAAACTAGCTGAGCTCACCAACCTTACACACACAGATGCGGGCGCGGGGCCGCGCGTTTTATATACCGTGTGTAGGGGTAAGAACGATATGCAAGCTGTACACAACACACAGTATTCAGTAAAAACCCCATCTTGGTTTGGGGCCATGTCATAACATTAGAATATGTCATCCGAAGGATCAAAAATCTAAGCTGACATCATTTGTTTTCGTAAATACAGAAAAATAAACAAACCTTTTCAGCCCAGCCAACCACCTTCCATAAGATGTGTGGATGAAAGTAGGAAGACCCAGTGTAAAGAGAGAGAAGTCTCCTCTCTGTACCTTGGGAAGATCCGTCAGATGAATTATATACGCGTCAGGGGAGACTCGGCCTAATCGTGAGTAACCGTGACGCGGACACCTTATGCGAAACGAGAAGGAAAGAAAAGTGATAAAAAAACCCGGAAATTGTTAAATGTGCAAGACCAATGGAAAGGTAAATATCTGACAGTTAGTGTTTAGAAAACGGGGGAAGAAAAATATATACAAACCTCATTAAAACAAATAAACAGTTTACGATAAACGCGCGCACCTGCACTCACAATATATACACGAATAAAAAAAAAAATACTACTTTAAAAGGAATTATTTTAAGACAAGAAAATATTACAGTAAAGTTATTCGTAAAATTATCAATTACATAGTAATCGCTGACTTCAACGACAGTCTCTCAGGTTATACACGAGTGAACACACGCAGCCAAAGGTGAGTCAGGGAAAGAACAGGGTTTCCTGAGAAACATGGCTTACGTTACCCACCATGGTGAGTCAACGTCCTCTTCAATATAATTTCATAAAGGACACATTACTTGTAACATTAATGCTCTCTCTCTCTCTCTCTCTCTCTCTCTCTCTCTCTCTCTCTCATATGTGTGTGTACACGTATTATACATACGCAATATATATACATACATACACACACGTGTCTCGACAGAATTATAGAAAACATCAGACATTCAGGTAGCCTATACAGACACCTAACTATGAAAGAAAGTCACAGGTGTTTTAGAGATTCGTTCGCTTGAATCTGTGTAGTCTAATGTGTGAATTCTCTCGCAATATCAACTTTTTACAATGATATTTGCTGTGAATACAATTCGACAACTGTCAAGTGCACTACTCAATAAAACCCCTGTAACGTTCTTGCTTAATGAGGTGTCTGTATGCACTAAAGTCTGCTGCCTTGAGACTCAACATGTTGTCTATAACTCTTTCGAGAGAACCACAATATTCCCAACCGACCGTTCGTCCCTTCAGAACCCTGCAATAATGTAAACATCTTTTGAATGATTTACAGAATTCTGGGAAAACGCGTGAGAATCGTCAAAAAAAAAAAAAAAAACCTCTGCAAAAAACTCGAATGCCGCGACGTCGTTGGAGACTTATTGTACATGACACATGAATCAATAACGTGCACTTAGTGAATAACGCTTGCAAAAATCTGCAAACATAATATCATAACTCACCGTACCTTAGCATTATAGATGATAAGTAATGTCAAATTTCGCATGCCTTATAAAAAAACTGCCAAGATAAAACTTACAAAACTGAAGGATATGTAAAACACGAAAACTAATAGCTCATAAAAAGAATCTGCCTTTGGAGTCGGTCTATTTAAAAGAAAAAAAAAAGCTATTCGTAAACTACCAATACAAGACCAGAAGACAAATAGACTCTGGACCGCGTTTTCCCGCCAATTAAAGCACACTAAACCCTAAACATTACTAACTGGCAAGATAAGCCTACTAGTAAAAAACTGGAGGCCCACGAGAATGACGAAGTAGCCTTAAAATCAAGCTAAAACACTTCACATCCAAAAGCAACGTTATCTCAAAAGCCTATTAACTCTACCGGCAAAAGCCTTCCCGCATAGAAAAGGAGGAAGCCTTGACTTCTTCCTTTCAAAAACACACTTCGCCTTCTTCCCCATAAATGCCGCCTTCCAAGATAACAGAAGAGGCCTAAAGACCTCTCTTAGGGTTTCGTAACTCTTCCCCAATCCATTGGACAGCAAATTTCTTCGTGTGCCTCCCCCTTCAACTGCCTGACTCTAATCAGACTCTAGGCCTATGTACAAGCAATTTATTCTGGAAGGTAAAATGTTTTATGGACTATCATGGCATATATGGAAGAACGCATGATGTGTAAGGAAGACTGAACCCTTCGTACTGTTCAGAAAAATTAATAATAATGAATCCGTTATTCGTGTAAGGAATAATTTAGTTTACACGGAATACATCGTTTTATTACTTGCTGTAATCTGCGAACAGCAATCGATGGGAAATGCCGTGACATTGTGATCGGTCATCATTCGATTACCCAGAGTTTCACGTAAAGGCTGTAACTTAATGAAGCGACCTACTCAAAATACAACTTAAAAGGTAAAATGCTTTCCATTACCTGCTCTTTTAATGAAATGAAAGTAAGGTAGACTATATCGAATATGAAAGTTAGTCACAACTTGTAAACAGACGAATTCATTATTAAAATGGCCTTGCAAACTTTCGTACGGCGACTGAAGAATAAAATTTCTGACGCCACATCTAGACAGTAACTTATCAAAATCGCAAGCAAAAGTCAATTTGAAACACCGAAAAGAAGTTAAAACTTGCCCATGATGCAACTAACAGGAAAAGTCAGTGTAACAGGTTCAGGATACTCCCGTACAAAGAACCCCCCAAAGTAAATCAACCCTTACCTCAAGGGAACAGTAATCTGTTGAAAATCACCTGGCCGACCGAAAAAAACTACAAGACCGAATCCACAGAGTGCTATGATATACGGTCATTTTGGGAGTTCAATAGAGAGAATTTCAAGGGTCTCCTTGTGAAGGAAGGATGGCCAACGTCAGGAGCCACAACGAGTACAACGCAGACGTTAAAAGTCTGTCTGTCTTCACAAGAGACGCCGCCGCAAAGGCCCTTCTCCTTCCGTTACCCATTCTGGTGTAACATTAACCTGAAACACGTCTACAAGCCTATCTTATAATTTCCGCTAAAAGACTTCCGCACTACCGACTAAAAACACATAAAGCACTAGCGTGATACCACCATCGACAGCGATACAGTACTTTGGTATTTTTTCTGTCTAGTGAGAATAATGTACCTATCATTTATCCAAACCTTCATAGTCATATAAACGGGAGCGAAGTGATCAACTTCCAAAGACTGTAAATACAGTCTTATCGACTCAGATATATTAAAATATACCTAATGAGTGAGTCGACTGCCGCAAATAAGGAAAGAGCAACGAAGTCAACACCCTAAACACTTGAGTAAACATTTACCTAGCGCTTACCTTGAAACTCGTTCACCAGAGGGAAGGAGAGATTCCCCAGAAATCTAATAAGTATAGCTACACCAAGTACGTAACCACATCATTCAGGTGCTGACAAAAGCTGTGGTGTGCACGGTTTTCTCTTATCAATTTCAGGCTCCCTCAGTAGGACCCATCAAAGGATATGTTATCGTCTTATGTAAATAACCGACAGCGACTAGATAGTACTATGCTAAAAGAATACCTACCATTCACCTGCAGAAACCATCAATTAATCAAGCCGGTAATCTTTTGCTAAGTCAGACGAGACAAGCAGATGAACGCCCCTGCCTAACCCAGCCATGATATGAAGAAGAAAAAGAGGGACGACAGAAAATTGTAGGCTCTAGCTGCAAGAAAGCTGTTTACCAACAGCCTGCAAGAGTGAAGGCTACTGCGATGAGGAAATAGAAATAAGGTGGAAGATACTTACACAGCTTGTTTGCAGAGAGCAAACATCTGCATGTTAATTATAATAGACTGAGTGCAAAAGACTAGCTCATATTTGTGTGTGTACGTATGTACGTATGTGTATATATATATATATATATATATATATATATATATATATATATATATATATATTATATAACATGAAATGTAATTGTATATGTACAATGTATAGGCCTAATAAAGAAGAAATTTTTCTGCTTGACGATATTACACGGTTCCTGTAAAAGCATATACATAGCACGGTAGGTATTGTATACAAATAAAATATTGTGATGCAAAGTTAATGTCTTTAGTACGGATTGCTTCTTAAAATCGATGATGAAGCTGTTACAAGAAAAATTACCTCCTAATACGGAATAATAATTCCTTCGGATGTATTTCGCCAGACACCACCAAATAAAGACCGCAGAGAGACCTGATGGAACCTTATGCCAGAAACGTTATCCATGTCCGTTTGATGAATCGATACCAGCATTCAGAAAAAAGAATAAACACAATGAGGGTCTATTTGTACAATGGATGGTGACCGTTTTCGCTTCTTTTCAAAGACACCTGTCCACCAACTTGACTCTTGTACATACCACGGCGTAATATCACTTTATTAGGCTCATTCGCATGTAGTTTGCTACTAGGCCTATATTATACGCCAACAAAGCAGAGTTCTACATATGAAATAGCACCGACAAAATATATATTACAAAATCCCTTTGTAGTGGATAATGACCTTTCATGTGAAAATACAGCCAGAATCCCCCTGTGCACAGTAGGCATTGCTCACGACCCACTAAGTGGGTCCTGGCATTACTAAAGGGTGGTTCTGCGTCCCTTCGGCCACTAGCTGCTCTCACTGTTTAGTCTTTCACTCTACCTTCATTCCCGCTTTCATCCTTCCACCTTGCCGTTCAACCGCTCTAACTATTACTTCTTGGTGCAAGTTGTAGCGTTTTCCCGAAGTTCCACCTTGTACTTCTGAAACGCTCTATCTAGCTGTCTAACCACAACATCAGCTCCCTGTTTCCCCCGTCTCTTAACCCCTGCATAGACGAAAGTGTTACATTACTTGGCTTGGCAGCATAATTTCATAAAAAGCAAGTTAAGTTAAAGACCACCGAAAAAACCTACACATTTCGAAAATGTCAAGTTGCCCGCCAAAATTCCAAAAATCCTACGGACTGTTCCCGACCGGTTTCGAGTATCCGTTCCCACTTTCATCATTCCAAACCAAGACGATTTACAGAGCAGTTGCTACTCTGTTTAAAGGGGCAATTGTAAAACCCAGAGGGGCACAAATGACACACAAGCAAGATTAATGGTAGTGGCCTGTAATGCTTCTTTCCTCCGTTATACTGAGCAAATACCTTAAGTGGCATCTCTAAAGTCATTAATGATTACCTTGAAATATATATATATATATATATATATATATATATATATATATATATATATATATATATATATATATATATATATATATATACGTATACATATATACTGTATATATATATATATGTTTATAGTTTAAGATTTTACGTTAACAATTCTCGTTGACTTGCATACCTCAACAATATAATTTGGCTTATTACATTACACTGAAAGGGACAACCGTTTCACCCGTCTAGCAAAACACAATGCCTGAAAGGAAGATTAATTTTCTCCACGAGGACAAAAAGGGAAAACGGGAATTCCACCCCAAGAACTGTCAGAGAAAGGAAATCAATCTTTCTCTTAACTAATTCCCTGTCAGCTTAAGCCATACAAACGAAAGCTTATTCTTTGGTCGACAAAAGTGAATTTCTCCTTAGAGAAAAAATGCGGACAGTGCATAATCACACACCCACACAAATAACACTGCCAGCTCAAAACAATGATGCAACATTTTGAAGGCAGTTGAAGAGAAACATCATCACATAGCAATGCGATATGGCCCAACAATAAGCACGCTGTTTGATGTACACTGAATCAATATGCAACAACACGATCAACTCGATCAAACCATTGGCAATGCACGTCATCACTACGTCTTCTCGGAATGCGAATGGCCCATCAGTATTTAAGCAGCCCAATGATGTTAACCATGAATTAACAATAAAGCGAGCAGCTCCACCAATTTCACCAGCAAGGAGATTAAATCACTCCATCCTAACAGGCTAAAAAGAGGGAGCTCCAATACAATCACCAGTCTAAGAAGCCAATACACTCACTCACGCACTACTTTCAAGAGAGAACTCACTCACGAAACGAGAACAAAACTTGAACACTCACTCTGGACACTTGGAACACAGCGGTCCTTTTGCTCACTTTATCGGTTTTCATCGTCTCAAGGATTCGTCAAAGTCACACTGAACACAGACACAGTAACATTGTTGAAGATCGACCATAAGCCATGAAGAAGCACCGAGCGTTATAGTCCTGCTTGGATTAAAGTTCGAGGTGTACTGAAGCCATGTTCCGCCCGCCAAGGTAAGACTCGGTCGGGTCTTCCACAGGTAGCATGGGGATGGGTTGGCCATGGGTCTAGTGTATGGGTGGTGGCCCACTTCTCCGTCTACTCTAACTCACGGTTAGGGGGAGACTGCGCCTCACAAGTCTTTAGTTTACAAACATCTCGTTTTTTTGTCTTTATAATAAAAAATAGAGAGAGAGAAACCATTACATAATACTAATGAAAAACTCAGATAGCCATTTTCGAAGTTTTATCACCGACAGCATAAAAGTAAGGCTTCAGAATCAATAACTTTGATCGTGAAGCACAAGCGAATCACATAATCGCACTCCTTATGAAAATTAAAGTACTATATTAATCACAAGAGACTTTCACAATAAATAAAAAAAAAGAAACTTAAAACCAACGTTTCACATCAAGAAGAGCCATTTTCTCTCAGTAGAAAATACAGTACAGCGTGCCGATATAAAAGCGGACACTTACCGTACAAACACCCCCAGCTAGAGCTAACTTCGAAGAAAACAATCACGGATTTGGCGATGTTCTTAAATTCGCGATAACGCCTAATCCGAAGTTGGTTTTGCACTGAAACATTTCGGGAGTAAAAAATCACATTGTCGAAACGATTTAACTATGATTTATAAACAATATTGCTAGAATACAGAAATTTTTGAACCTTACGGATAATATATTTCCCGAATACCTGTTGCCCAGGGTGTCGACAGACAGCCACCAGTCTCACTCACTGTACTACTCAACATAACCTTTTTTTAGGGGGGACGGTGGCGGGGGCTGGGGGCGAGATAAAACGAAATCAGAAATGTCGAGAGGTTAGGTTATTTTAGTACAGCTATCCAAAAATAAAATTAAGTTTGTCTTTGGTTCCATACATACAAATTCACGTTACTGAGGAAAAAGAAAACCATTGTAGCCAGGGGAAAATAATTGGAAATATTAATGAAATACGCGAAACACATACGTAAAAGGCCGTCATCCATTCAAAAGAACCAAAAGTACATTATGATAGAAAGTGAACACTGTAACGACCATACAAACAGAGTTAAAGGTCTGGCAGAACTGACGTTCAGATTATCCATAAGCAGTAACTCTCGCAGGGGAATTGTGCCGTCACTGTGCCTCAAGTGGTGCACTGTAGGCATTACTAAAGGGTGATTCCTGCTTCCCTTCGGCCCTTAGCCGTATCCACTTTTTAGCTTCAACGTTACCTCTGTTCTTGATTCCTTCCTTTAATCTTGATGTCCAAAACCTCTTACTGATACTTCTTAGGGCAATTGGGAGGCTTTCTCAAAGTCACACCTTTAGATCCTTGTACGTCTTTTCCTATATTTTGTGCATCTCTTTATCTTGCTGTCCATCCACTCCAACTCCCTCTTTTCAACGCCTTCAGCGCTGAATGGCGCAAAGTGGCCCATAGCTTGGCTTGACAGCTTAAAATTCATATAACAATCAATCAATCATAAGCGGAGATAAAAGAATAAGAATGACGAATAACACATACATTATAGAGTGCACACATATATATATATACATATACGTGTATATATACATACATACATACATACATACATATATATATGTTATATAGGATGCGCATTATTGCTGTGTTGTTTGTACTGTAATAATAATAATAATAATAATAATAATAATAATAATAATAATAATAATAATAATAATAATAATGAAGGACCAAATATTCATAATTCAAATCAAATCAGTAATAACAACAAAAATATAATATCAGCGAAAGCAGTGCAATGATAAACACAAGAGATGCAAGGACACAATTCACACGCTTCACGGCACGAGGCGCGCACAGGAAAAAAACCGCAATTATACGCCGCGTTGAGAACCTTCCGTACGCTATTTTGTCGTTTTAAAAAACCATCTTCACTCTTCCCCTTCGCAATTAACAGCACAACAAGGCGAAGCTTGCAATCACGCTGACTGCATGCAGGCATTCACACTTGTTAAATCGCTGTTACATCTTCATGGCTCGTTGGTGTTACATGAACGAGAGGATAAATTGCAGTCTGTCACAGGGAAAGTATATATATATATATATATATATATATATATATATATATATATATATATATATATATATATATATATATAGAGAGAGAGAGAGAGAGAGAGAGAGAGAGAGAGAGAGAGAGAGAGAGAGAGAGAGATTTATCAACATTCCACAACTACACCGTTGTTTAAGCTTACGCAATAAAATCAATGTTCACTCACGTAATTATTGCTTGATTAAAAACGTGCGAGGCTCTACACCCGACAGTCAAGTGACCCACAATAACAATCACAAAATTCCATTGTGACAGACGTGAGCAGACTGATAAATCACCGATTTGGTGACTGAAATAACCACTTAGAATTTAATCAGTCATTTTTCTTCTTTACCGGCGATGTCACTAGGTTGCAACAGGACCGAAGTCTATCACACACACACACACACACACACACACACACACACACACACACACACACATATATATATATATATATATATATATATATATATATATATATATATATATATATATATATATATATATATATATACACACACATAAATAAATACCTATGTGTAAATTATGTAATAACTCAGAATTCTACACATGAAGATGAGTAAAAATTCAAAATAAGTTACACAATAACTAAAAGGTCCGAATAATAAAATTACAGTATTAGTGTAAGTAAAAGCCTACTCTCTTTTACGTAGAATCTACTTTAGAAATATCTACAAAGCTTCCAAAAAGGGAAGAGAGAGAAAGACGAGGAGATTTATATTTGATTTTCAAAAACTGTCTTATGCGCGTGCGCGAAAAAAAGGAATTATCCATAATAAAGCTGTGTCTCATGCACGAGAGGGAATCCTTGTCATTATTTACTCGAAAAGCACTAATGCTTGCAAAAGGCACCAGAATATTAATATGACTGAAAAGCACAGACGGCACAAGTGAATGCAAATCATTAATGCCACTAAACCATTAGAGCATTTGGAGTAATACTACTCAGAGGTATTTGCGCATTAATGTCGCTGAGACGAGCATTTATGTTTGTAAAGATTTAAAAAAACAAGCAATTATGACAAAAAAGGTACGAAGACTATGAAGCCCAGAAATGCACAAATGCCACTGAAAGATATCAATGCCATCGACGACCATTCGGGTATTGAAACCACTACAAGCTTGAGTGTGTACGTACCCCAGCGAATGAAAGAAAGAACCGTCCTGCTACCCATTCAGGCCCCCTTTTCTTGACATCCATTCTGACATAAATGTCCAACAAAGATAAACAGCCATTCCTGGATGCCATAGCCCCCCTCCCAGGTGCCTACCCCCACCATTCATCCATCCAGCTTTGCTAGTGCCCCCCATAACCCCTAGGGGAGGCCATCTATTCATGGCATGGTTATATCCAGGTGCTCTTCGTTTCAGGCTATCCCCCAAAATATTCCTCGCCATTTCTGAGAGAGAGAGAGAGAGAGAGAGAGAGAGAGAGAGAGAGAGAGAGAGAGAGAGAGAGAGATTAAATACTCTACCTCAAACAATTATGAGGCTGGATGAATCTAGTCACAAGAGAGACAGACAGACAGACAGAGACAGGAGGGTGGAGGATGTGGTTATGGAGAGAGAGAGAGAGAGAGAGAGAGAGAGAGAGAGAGAGAGAGAGAGAGAGAGAGAGAGAGATAAACGCATCCCAAGACAGATCGGTACATAGATTCGTATACAACTAGATGGAAAATATTAGAAACGGGACCTTGTGTAGGATATACTTCCAAATGACCGTGGGCGTACAAGGTTATTGGAAGAGCGGACACATCTTCAACCGCAACGTAAATGACTATTCAAGCTTCGCAATTTTCTCTGAACGACCGCAAAAAACTTTCGTAAAGGCAAGATGCAGGCTCAGCGGAGGAGACAAACGCGTGTGCAGATCGAAAATAAAAATGCACTTTTTGACCGCGTCACGAAGCTGAAGGAGAAAGTCAAAATGAAAACATTACTTACCAGACAATTCTAGAAATAAGTATTTGCGACAAAATGGCAACTATTGACGAGTACCGAGAAAAAATATATCTTAATCATAGGTTTTGTGATTTACTTGAAAACTATTCTATTCACGTAAACACTGCCAACACGTAAACAAGGAAATGGAAGAAATTGCCTTTAACGACAGAAAGGTATTTTATTTTTAAAGCAATAAAAAACAAGTAAAAATGCGCCGAAGTTTCTCCGGCACAATCGAGTTTTCGGTACAGCTGCTACATTGTATAATCAAGGCCACCGAAATCAGATCTATCTTTCGGTGGTCTCAGTATAATGCTGCATGAGCCGCGGCCCATGAAACTTTAACCATGGGCCGGTGGTGGCCTGTCCTATACCGTTGCCGCAAGCACGATTGTGGCTAATTTTGACTTGAATAAAATAAAAACTACTGAGGCTAGAGGGCTACAATTTGGTGTATGTTTGACGATTGGAGGGTGGATGATCAACATACCAAATTGCAGCCCTCTAGCCTCAGTAGTTTTTGAGGTCTGAGGGCGGACAGAAAAGAGTTCGGACGGACAGACAAAGCCGGCACAACAGTTTTCTTTTACAGAAAACTAGAAAACCATACAATTGTATATCGTAATACACCGCACACAAAAGAATAAAGGAAAAATTAAATTTGGTCACTTAAGAATTACTGTTTGCTTAATAACGAAACTAGTCTTGCTTTGATTAAACCCAGAAGACATGGTAATGACTTCTTTATTGAGGACGGCCACAAAAACAACATCAGTTATAATAATACCAGTAAACCTACAAGGAGGCAGCTCAATTCAAAAATCGAAACTATTCAGAAAATACTAAAATACTATCAAATTCTCAAGCTAGCCCCGTGCTAACACTGCAACGAACTGTAACACATAAACACGTCACAAAAACGGAATCAACACTCAAGTAACCCTCTCTCACAGATTTTATTATCTCACTCCAAAGTCGTGACTAAGATAAAGACACCGTCAACAAAACTGCCCATCATGTCAGATCAGTTTCTCTACTACCAGACCAGCCGATCGTGCCTAAGGCTTGCACTGGATATCTGGCAGTAATACTTGGCGTAGCACGCCCCACCCTCTCACGCAAGTCACATTGCGGTTATTTCTTTCCAGGCGAAGATGGTGTGCAGGTGAATCTTGAAAAGTTGTAACAAAACATCGAGAATTGAACCGAATATAAAATTTAGGCCAAAGGCCAAGCACTGGGACCTTTGAGGTCCTTCAGCGCTGAAACGGAAGTTGACAGTGAAAGGTTTGAAAGGTGTAACAGGAGGAAAACCTCCCAGTTACACTGAATCAGTTGTTAAGAGAGAGAGAGGGTGGAAAGTAATAGGAAGATGGATGAGAATGTACTAACAAATTTCTTGGTATTTAGAACTTCAATGGTTGGAACATTTACTATTAGATATACGCTTAGTACAAACAACAGCGATATTGTTGGTCGTGTTTTCAATATATATATATATATAAAAAAAGGCATCCTGCCAATATGCCTGGAGGTTTGCTACTTAACTGAAAAATGTATTATCTTAATGAATTTTTAACTACAATCAACTACAGTTGAAACGAAACTTCAGTAAGATGATGTAATATTAAAAAAAGTTATTTCACACGTCCCTCCAAACCAAACTGAAAATGAGAGACAGCAGCAGACCTTTTAATAGACCTCTAAGACAGCATTTTTTAACACTGAAATTTTACTTATGGGAACAGTCTGAAGAGGCCTTCATTATACAGCACATCAGAACGCCCCATATATAACGTATATATATATATATATATATATATATATATATATATATATATATATATATATATATATATATATATATATATATATATGCTGCCTTTCGAACTTGGATGCTATGGCCGCTGCAGAATTCTAAAACATCAATAACAGGCCGATGTCACCGCTGAGGAATCACCCAGCAGTACCCAAGGCCATCATGACCCGACTAGGCATAAAAAAACACTGCCTGCGGAAAGGAATTCCATTGCGAAACTAGATAAACCGAATGACATGATGACTGTCGCGATAAAAGCGATGGAAAAAAGAAAAAGAAAGACGAATCGTGCACAAAACGGTGATCCACACCGTGAAGAGGGAATAGAGGAGAGGGCCTTCCGGCCTAACTTGGACGCTGAGTCGTGGGTGAGAAAGAACAAGTGGAGGAAGATGGAATCAGCGTAGAATGCAATCAACCACATACTAGGTATGTATCCATACGCAGTAAATATATACGCATATGCACTTACAACATTTACCTATAAACAATTTATATTTATACACATATATTTATGTAATTCTAAAGACCACAATTCCCTCTTAACTCCTCGAATTCTTCACACTTTTTCTAATGTGCTCTTCAGTACAAAGCCTGAGATACTAATGCAAGAATGTAAAGACAATCTGGCGTCCTTAGCAGGATTCGAACCGGCATCAGGATTATCAGAACGAGGTCACGCTCTTGACCTACAGACGTTCGAATTTCTTCGCATCCCTGCATTTGGATATCAGGCTTTGTAGTGACAAGCATATCCAAAAAGTGTGAAGAATTCGAGAGGTTAAGAGGCATTGTGGTTATTATAATTACATACAATCTACAATAAGTATAAATTGTATATATATATATATATATATATATATATATATATATATCATATATATATATATATATATATATATATATATTCATATACATATACATACATAGGACATAAATCGACCAACTGAAAGACTTGATCAAACCCAGGCCTCAAGAAATTGAGAAAGATATAGGGAGAACAAACACCATTGGTGCATCCCGTTGAGAGCTCTAACAGTCTATAATTGGGATAAACAAAACTCTGGTAATCCTCCGCCTTCGATAGAAATGTCTTCTCTTCTCAATTGGAATCTCCAGCTGAGAGATTCCTAGTAACGCTGACACAACAGAAAGGAGTTGAATGATAAATTTTGAAGCCTTCGATTGAAGTATTTGAAGGCTAAGGGCCTGACCAGAATGGAATGTATTAATGATATTCACGATTCAGAGGCCAAATTCTTGAATAAAAAACAAAGGTGATTAATACGTTCATCATGTTTTGTTTTTGATTCAAGAATTGGGCCTCTGAATCGTGAATATCATTAACAGACCCTTTTATCGACAATAATGGAATCGCGTTTATAATGAACTGTCACTTCATTTCTGTAAGGGCGGTGAAAACCCGGAAATTATCAGTTGCTATTGACGGCTATGAAATTGGGATCTACGAGAGAGAGAGAAGAGTTACCATATCAAAGGACAGCTGATTGGAGTTTGAATAAAGCGGAAGCACGGTAAAAGGTTGAATTTAAAGTAACCTTTTCAACTTCTTTCTGGCGTGCTCTAATTTTAGAAAGACGGCTTGCTTTTCTTTTCATTTTCGGCCATTTTACTCTATTAATTTAGAATTATGACTTTTTCTCTCTACTTAATATTCTCAAAACTTTGACAAAATAATTTTATCAATACAGTATTGATTTTTCTCCACCAGTTGCCAGCCGACCTCTTCCAGGTATCTGTCTCTACGTCTCTTACGCAACTGGTCTCACCATTAAATTTTAATTCTCCCTCCTCCCTCTAATTTTTCCTTCTCATATACTTACTTAGACATAGAAGCCTTAATGCAATAAAATAAAACATTTTCAGTCCAGGAGTTCGCCTATACTTTGTCTTCCAGGAATCTCAACTTAACGAACGTTATACCAGCATGTCCATATTCTGCCCTAAAATGGAAGACTGCATTATCTGCAAAAATACAAAACTGAGAAAAATGTTAGATACTGAAGTTTTCCCTTGCCTTACTACTGATTTTGCAGATACTGCAAATGGCACCTCCTAAATAAAGCACTGAAGAATCATTCTGAAACTGCAGTAACTTGTGTATTAGTGTTGCACGAGTCCAGTAGGTGGCATATCTCAATTTCGAAAATTTTGCAGATACTAGTTTTCCAATTTGGGGCAGTATTGCTTCTGATGTTGATTTCATCAACCCTGATTGGATAAAATACAATTTTTTTCTGCTTATCTCGCTGCCTCCATCACTGTTCTTTTTGCATCCCATTGTAGAATGTTGGTAGCGTATCAGTCCGGCACCTGTGATCTGGCATTCTCCCCTCCTTTATTTCGGGATCTGATCTGTAATACATCTACATTACTGTTCCCTCACCTCATGCCACATATTTCTGCAGCATACTTCCATCCCAAACAAGAGCAAAATCCATTTGCCTCCGATCTTTTCCGCTGTCTACAAACAATCGTAGCCGATCAGTTCCACGCTGGGGCGCGAGCGCGCTATCGTGCCTTCTCTCATATCAAACAGGGAAGTTCCCAGACTTTCTGTGACGATAAACTTGAGTTGTTAAAAGTTTAGATTTCTTTGAAACACCGCACAGTACAAAGCAGAGTAAATTGATAAAATGCTCTGAAGCGTTCTTTAGTTGTAGCTAATAATAATCCTTGCTGTTGAACCCAGTACAATAATTACACGAAGGAGAGGTCATAAACCTTATAGCATCACGAAATACAATCTGTACCGGTCATAAAATACCGTGATTTAATTTGTGTATTAACGGGGCTTTCATGAAAGCCCTTTCGAGTCAGTGGGAAATGTTAGTCACTTGGCCATAGTACCGCGGTGCCAAGGTCTCGCCTTCAGCACAATACTGAGAATGACGACCTTGCATATTAAGGTCATGCGCTAGGAACAGAAAGTTGCAAATTTTTTTCTCAAGAGCAAGGCTTGTCTATAAATGTACACGCAGGCCTAAAATGTCCTCTACAGGTACTGCGTATTTCGTTAATCTAAAAATACAGTCTTTGGGGCGTGTCCGAAAATTAGAAGGAACGTAGGCCTAAGCACGTTAATCTTACGAGAACTAAGTCGAATCAGTCATCTCGTTGCCGAAGAGAGTAAGTGTGATGGAAACTGATGTAACTGTTGAATTATTATTATTATTATTATTATTATTATTATTATTATTATTATTATTATAATGAAGCAAGCTCATAACGAAGTGTAAATGTCGTCAGGAAAACCGAAACGGTTGCGGTTGAATGATTAATACGGCGAAAGCTGTGCGAAAGAGCATCACAGTCAAGAAGCTTAAACCTACAACAAAACACAAGTACAAATTAAGCAACAGCAACAGTAGCGCTAACAACTAGTGAAGCATTAAACAAGACAGTGTTGATGAAATGCGCAAGGGAAATATGGCTACCTTTAGTGAACGCGGAAATCGACAGTCTCCTCAGCGTTACAATGCCTAGAGGAATGCCACTTCAACCTGAAGGGCGTTTTAGAAAAGAAAGCGACAAGAAAAGGCATTCGAAAAAGTGAAAGGATCCACTTCAAAACCCACCACACAACTTAGCCCTTTTACAAAGAATGAAATAAGAGAGAATGAGAGAATAATAACGATACAGCACGCTAACACTAAGACATACTAGTCCAACTCATAATAGTGAATTTTCAGTTTATCTAGCCTACATTAGTGATACGCTGTTACCTCCTTTCCCTGGGATGCTGAAACTGGAATAACAGAGAGAACTAAAGTTGTGAGGCACAGTACAGTCGTTAATGCGCGTGAGTCACAGACTAAAAAAAAAAAAAATAATAATAATAAAAAGATAAAACACGGATTCTACTGTGAAATCTCCCTGTCTAACACACAAATCCGTAACAACTCTGATTCCCTTTCCTCTTCAAAAGCCCCGGGGGCCTTCAGGTGCGGCATATATACATAGAGACCAACTACGGCGTCTCTTTCAAGAGGGTAATTAAAACTCTAACTTTTTGACTGCGAAGCTGATCCATCATGTGAGGAAATCTATAAACAACTGCTAAATGATAAGCGGTGGTGGCTTAATGGGATCGTGGCATGGGGGTTCATGGGACCAGGAGTCAGGGACTATTATGGGCACAGGCATGGAGGCCTATGGCTACAGACGCTTGGGAGGAGGGGGAAGCATCCACCAGGACCCTTTCCATTGTTCTTGACGTACACATCGCCCTTACGTCCCTATACATCTTCTCTCACCATAAATACATCCACGTCATTATCCCAGTTACATTCTCTCTCTCTCTCTCTCTCTCTCTCTCTCTCTCTCAAATTGACCTACCCATATAATTATATCATCTCCCCCTCTAATCCACTCAACATTCAAATGCCCCTTCCATCATTATATCTCCCTCCTCAATCATCCGGCGTTTTCCCGAAGCCAAGGGGAATGCGACACAGCTCAATCCGACTGGTTTCATGTCTTATTTTCTTTATTACAAAGTCGAGCAAATACCGCTAATATCGAAAAGGATCTGATTTCTCTTGGCGAAATAAAATTGACAAACTTAATTTTATTAACTAGACAACTATATAATCACATTAATTATCACTACATATGTTTCATTACATATATTTAGATACTACCAATCAAGAAATATTCATTCCGAGTCTACAAATTCAAACTTTACCACTTCTTAATATCATGAATATACAAGCACAAAACACGTGGACAATCGGTTATATGAAATATAACATCACAACAAAGACAAGGCCACATTTAGCTTTCAACATGATATCCAACTTTAATTAAAATTAGAATTTACGAACTCGCTCTTTGTTTTAATTCTATAAAAGGTGAAAAACGAGAGAGAGAGAGAGAGAGAGAGAGAGAGAGAGAGAGAGAGAGAGAGAGAGAGAGAGATTGACTTAGCAAAACTGTTCAACAACATCGATAAATAACTGACAATTATCTCTTCACAATACTTTATAGTTACAAAAAGGGACCCTTTCAATGAGCCCTATTATCAAGTTCCCCTTTCAAGTCCATGAATCCACGCCCTTATGATCTCCCACCCCTCGGTGCCTTTCCTCATTAACTACAGTGACGAACAGTATCACAAGAAATAAGAATAGGCATGCTTATTTCACTTATTTTTTCCTATAATAATCCCTACACGATGAAAACGGTAAGGAGCATACATCAAAGTTTTGGCAAGTAAACGTACGATCTCTCTCTCTCTCTCTCTCTCTCTGTGTGTGTGTGTGTGTGTGTGTGTGTGTGTGTGTGTGTGTGTGTGTGTGTGTGTGTACTATGCCTGGTCAAACTTACTGAATTCGTTAGGATGTTTTTCCCATTTTTTTCCAGAAACAAAGGTTATACCATCCAAAGACAGCGTTGACAATACAAAAAATTAAAAGTACATTTACATTAAAAATTAATAAAATCTTTTAACTTAGCAAATTAATTCCAAGCTCTGCATTTGGATCATACTATCACAGCTGTCACTTCCCTGGGAAGTTTGCATCTCTCTCTCTCTCTCTCTCTCTCTCTCTCTCTCTCTCTCTCTCTCTCTCATCTCTCTCTCTCTCTCAGCTTCACACGCACATCTATCTTTCATCACCTCTCACACCCGAGCTGCCCTTCCCCCCCCCCTCTAATCCTAACACATCTCCCCTACTGAGGGCAAAGATAAAAAGAAGAGGAAAAAGAGATTATGCCACTGATTGGCAATCTGACTTGACTGGAAGAGGACTGCCAACAGATTATCGCGAAAGGAAGCGACGCTTTAGCCCCAACCTCTCTCTCTCTCTCTCTCTCTCTCTCTCTCTCTCTCTCTCTCTCTCTCTCGTTTGGGAGAAGATTAAGGACTTTTTCTGCAATGAGGAGTTCTTCACCTCTGCCCTTTAACAATTGTCTTCTATACACTTTTCACAAACTCCAGGGACTGGACGCTGCTCCCAGTGAGAGAGGTTCTAAGTAACATTCACACACACACACACACACACACACATATATATATATATATATGTATATGTATATATATATATATATATATATATATATATATATATATATATATATATATATATATATTCTTCCTCTTATATCTTGATGAGTGCTGCAACAAATGAACACTCGTGCAGTCGTGTGTGTGTGTGTGTGTGTGTGTATCTGAAGTGAGACAAGGACACTAAAATATATAATATATATATCGCCTATAGATAGAGAGTTCATATAGGTCATGTGCAAGTGTATTTCGCGGCTCAGGGATCCCTACTTGCCTAACTTTGAGCTTGGACTGACTTCTTTGACACTGACTTATTCATATTTAATCACTTCTACTTGCATTCCCTCTGCAAAGCTCTGCATAAGGACACACCTTTCGGGGCGTGGTTTCCATTTATTCCGCTTGCTGCGGTCCCGTTCGGCCTCCGTCACAGGCTTCGCCGAGCAAGAAACTAAAGTACAACCGTATTCAACATCCCTTTTATATCTAGGGGGCTCAGTAAGGTGAAATTTTTTGTTTTTAATTTGGGGAGTTTATTTATATTTACAATGCTTGGTTCCTAAGAGGGGGTTGATTTCATACATACATATACTATATATATATATATATATATATATATATATATATATATATATATATATATATATATATAATATATGTGTGTGTGTGTGTGTGTTTAAGGGCCTACTTCATCAACTACGGTTAAGATGGAAAGACAACGCCGACTTTTGGCTTGGTCAAGCAGAATGGAAATAGATCATCTGAATTCACGGGATGCTTACCTTCTAAAATTCCCACTGAATTTCCATAATATCTCCCAGCATGCCCTTGTTCATAACATATATGCCTATATCTCTATTCATGTCAAAACCCATAATCATAATTATACCCACAAACATATCCATACCCTGCCATACCAATTCTCATCCCATTTACAAACTATTTTCAAAGTCTATCCAAGCTTATGGCCATACTAATATACAGAACCTTCCCGAGTCAGACCACTTCAGCAGGCCAGGGCTTCTCCCCTTCTTATTTGAATTCAAGAGCGAAGAGAAAGCACCCGCACGAGACGATGATTTCATTGAAATATACTAATTAGCATAAAGCATCTTCAATGAGGTTTTGTCGTGTAGTTTATTCGTGTCACTTGCGATTGTTGACCATATTTTGACGAGATTTTGTCCAATTCTGTAACCATCTTCCTGTGATAATAAAAAAATTAAAAAGGCAATTAGTGAGTGATCGTTTCTTGCAATTATTGGCAAGCGCAGCTAATTGCACTCAATCGGGTTTCCAATTCATTCTGTGTTACCAACCGTCTTGCGATCCTGCGGTTAATTCGCTAAGAAACGATGCTTCTTTTTACCATCCCTCCACCCCCTTCCTTTTGAAGGAAGACATTACCGCTGTAAGTACACACGGAAAAATTATGCCTTTACGTCGGTGGCTGATACAGTGATCAAGAAAGTTTTTGTAACAGGGCGATTCGTGGTATTCTTTCGTGGTGTCTTGTTATGCATGGATAGGCCCTGACAAGGTCTTAGCAACTGAATTCCCTCGATTATCGCAAAAACATATCTGAGGACATTCAACTTTTGAAATTAGCCACTTAGCAGCTCTGAGAGAGAGAGAGAGAGAGAGAGAGAGAGAGAGAGAGAGAGAGAGAGAGAGAGAGAGAGAGAGAGAGAGTTATAATGAAGACAAGACTGCCTGCTCCCTTGGCCTGAATCGGACTCCCTCATAAATGTTCTTTGTCTGGGAGAAGATTGTTACACAAACTTTGTGATTTTGAGTCGTAATATATGTAAATAATAGTCGTGCCAGATAGTGTTTGTCGATACTAACGCAAAATTAAACTTTTTCAGACCTCGCAAACACCTTACAAGGAACCATGTCATTCCTGAGCTGTCACTTCCCATCAGTCTTCGATCAAAATAGCAGACGACGAAGATGACGACCTGGAACCACGTAAACATTTTGAAGGACTTTTGTCTGCGAACCAGGAAAGAGCTGAAGCGGGTGCTATATCTTTGCACAGACGATGTAATGTTATTGTGATAAAGGTAAATAATATCTGAAGTACAGTTTGGCCAGAGTAAAGGCTTTGATATTTGGGAGAATTATTCCTGAGCTGCATTTCGGAACCAAGTATGCAAAGCAATGACAGATAAGTGAAATGAGTTCATTGACATCAAAGCTGGGTCTCCTTTAGACCCAGATTTAGAGATACTGAAGTGATCTTATTCACATGCATGTCCTTTCAACTTTCACCAACCCTTCACTCATTTTGGGGAACGTTACCTGAAAGCGCGTAAGCACATCCTTATTTTTTTTAGTTTTCCCAAATATAATTTTGCGTTCCTAACATTACGGAGGCTGTTTAGGTTTATTAACTTGGATAAGTCTGTCTCTTCTCATGTAGTTTTCTGTGGATGATATAAATAAAAACGAATTATTTTGCTTGAATTTTAAAACTTTCATTTTCGAACAACGGCCTTCTATTTCTTGAAATGAGTTCCAGAAATATTTATGGATAAGATCAAAAGTACGATAAATAACCTTCCAGTCACCAAAAGTTTGAGAAGATAATGAATGGATATGAGCAGTGAAACCACACACGGACTCCCTTCTATGTATAAACATATACAAATACAGTATACATAATATAATATATACATACATACATATATATATATATATAATATATATATATATATATATATATATATATATATATATATAATATATATATATATATATATATATATATATATATATATAATCTATAATTAATTTTACACTCGCATTAAAACACTAATTAAATGTGTATCAGTAAGTGCGCTAAAATGAGCAAACAAAGAAAAAAATTAATACAGTATCCCGCAAGGGGAGAGTAAAACAAGATCGTTGAGGCTTCATTTTGAGCACCGTCCAGCCCGAGGTCTGAAGAATAGTACGCCTTGGTTCTGTCTACCTTCCTGCCAAGTGTGAGAAGAACAACATGAGGAACTCTCTCAGTAATACGTACAGGCACGAAACTTTAAAACTCCAGTTTTTGATTGTTTAGATAAATATGTCGTTACGATATAATTCTTACGATATGCGTCCAATTCCTGCAGTAAAATTTCATCATTTTGCTAATCTGCTCTACTTAGGCTTTCTTTCATGCCTTTAAACATTAAAAACTCATCTATATTAATAGTGATATCTCTTAAAATACTAAAGTTTGGACGGAATAAGGATACCTGGTCCGGGGCCGTCCCGCTGACCTCCAAATAACAACACAAAATCGACGCACCTCATTCATGTGAAAGGGAAGTCAATGAGGCAAGTAGCCATCTACCCAAACTAAGTAAACTTCAAGTATGATTAAATGAAAGAGAATATTTCGTTTTCTCAAAAGATCTTTGGCGAGCATTACTGGCTCCCCTGAAGCACTTTATACATGGCTTCAAAGTACCTTTTTTCCCCAGCTTCCAGACGAAACTCAGCAGCGCACCCTTTGTACTCTCGGATACTCTACCGAACACCCGCTGCCCGCCACCCCTCCTGCAAAAAAAAAAAAAAAAAAAAAAAAAAAAAAAATCCATTGACCCCAAACTGACCTATGGCATCCTCTACTTGGCTTCCCGTAACCTTGCCACCCAAAGCTTTCGTTGCTAGATTGGCAACATTGTTTATTAATGTTTAATGAATATATAACCATTAAAAAAACAGGTATAATAACCCTCAAAACCGTAGTGATTCCTACAGCGGCCAATTCAGTTCCAGCAAAGACCAACTTTGTGGCATAAAGAACAATGAACCTGTCTCCCTCGCATCTCAGTGTCGGCTTTCAACTTATTTTTTTACATCTTGCCATTCTGTAAAAACAAATTCCATCTCTGCCGCAGTTGTGTTGTGGCTATTTTTTTTTCTTTAAATAGTTACCTTAATTTGTGCTGCTTTTATATTTTGTCTCGACTGAAAGTTCGCTCTTCCAGAAATGTATTTTCATAATAGTTTACTGTGGTAGTGATGAAAATTCACAGTGACAAACACACACACACACACACACACACACACACACACACACACACACACACATATATATATATATATATATATATATATATATATATATATATATATATATATATTCCTCATGGTCAGGTCGGCAATGTGCCCTCGTTCAGATAGTCTGGATGCGCGTTCGAATCCTGCCACCAGACATGAAAATTACTGCATAGTCTTGCATTTGGATCTAAGGCTTTGTAGTGACAAGTGTATCCAAAAATAGTGAAGATTAGAGAAGTTGCGAGGGCATTGTGGTTATTACAGTTACATGTGTATCTGGTAAAATTTGATCAATAGCTTCTATACACACACATATATATATAGTTTATATATATATATATATATATATATATATATATATATATATATATCACATTACCACAGGTGAAAAATAAGAGACAATTGTAGGCCCTGACCGGTTTCGACTTTATCTCAAGCCATTGACGAGTTCTTCGTAAATAAAGTCGAAACCGGTCAGGACCAACACCCCCGTCTCTTATTTTACACCTGTGGTAATAATGTGACAAATGAATCACGTACAAAAGTGATAATAATCATATATATATATATATATATATATATATATATATATATATATATATATATATATATATATATATATATATATTAGTTTCAAAATATCGTTAAACAACGAATTCACTATACCTATGGAAACAACATCCAGGGAATTATAATTCATAATTGCATGTGCCCGACCAAGATTCGAACCTGTTTATCAAGAGCGTGATATTTACCTCTACAATAAAATCAGTTATCATCCTTATGATTAATATTACACCAATTTTTTTGTACGAAAGCGAAGGCTCAAGATCGTCCAGAAACCTCGACTTCTAAACGACACGCTTCACCGACGCCATCGCAGCTTCGCCGAGGAAAAGCGCCAACCCCAGGTAAATCCAGGAAGACAAGTCAGGTAGGTTTCTTTCGGGGGTTTGGGGTTTGGGGAGTTGCGGGGGTTTAAGGTGGTGGGTCGGGGGTGCGGGCAATGGGAGATGAGAGAGCGTTTGTGTTTGGGATACCTGGGGGACTCGGCCTGAGTTGCCACCGCAAGGGGTACCGGTCACGGAGCTGCCATTTCATGATCAAGACAATATTTATTCTGAATGCTTGCGCTGCTGTACTGCTCTTGTTTAAACATCAATAATACTATGCTTATATGCTTACACATTGTGTTGTGTGATGCCAATATCATGACAGTGTTACATACAAATTTACAATGACTTATGACTTCAACAATGCTGAACAATTTACTCATGCATATAAAGCTTTAAATAACATACTTTATCAACGCTGAGAAATTTATACCTGTTAATACCGTTTGAAAAGGACGTAAGTACATATCTTCAAAAAAACTCTCAAAACAAAACATTAGGTAATACAAAACCTGATACCTCAGATGGCAACACCAAACCAGACGGCGTTGGAGGGGGAGGGAGCACTGGTGGAGTCACAGGTAGGTTTGGAGAGAGAGAGAGAGAGAGAGAGAGAGAGAGAGAAGGTGGTTAGATTGTCTACGAAGGAGTGGCAGGGGATCCACGGGAGGGGTGTTGGAGAAACGGGGAGGGAGATTTGGGGTCACGTTTACTACGACGCTGGAAGTTGTAGTGGGGAGGGGGTGCCGGGGGCGGCGGTGGTTGTAAGCGAAGGGACAAGACAGAAAGCCTCACCCTGACTCCACTGACATCGGATTTGTAGTTTATGACGCAAAAAGAGACTTCCACAGAATTCCAAATAAGTTACTGATTTCGTTTGTTAACTGAGAAAGATAAACAAACTTGAATGTGCTTCCTTCCTTAATATAATTAGGATTTCAGGATACTTATTTTTTTCTCGTATTTTAACGTTTCAGTTCGAAAAAAGCTGCAGCCATATGACTGCATTTTGTAACAATTGACGACGCTTAAACATCAAGAACTGTTCCACTTTCTAACGGAAGGGAAATTGTCGCAAAAAATGTGTCCTCGACATCTAAATTCAAACAATACGATACTTTGCTTCACGGCCCCCTATCTCGCAAGAGCTTAATAAAGACAATTAATGGATGAAAATGTAAATTGCAAATTGAGCAACAATACATCAGTTTCTACACAAACACACACACACACACACACACACACACACACACACACACACACACACATATATATATATATATATATATATATATATATATATATATATATATATATATATATATATATATATGTGTGTGTGTGTGTGTGTAATAATGTGTGTGTGTAAGGTAACCTTCACCACCTATTATTTTTAACATCAGAGAGAGAGAGAGAGAGAGAGAGAGGTTGCTATGACGACTCCAGGCTTGTGGTTTTACGACATTTTTCCACTAACTCCCTACCCGTCCCCTTCACCTCCACCCCCCAAAATACGAAGTTGCCTACAAGACTTCAGTAACTAGTGATAAAGAAAAGGCAACAGCACAACTGCCACCTTCAAATTTTAATAAAAACAAAACCGATGATACAATCACTATGCTCTGGCTGGTCATAATTACAATTGTAATATGAATATTAAAACAAAACTCATTCTTCTAACACCACTCATGCTGCTCATCATGCTAAAAATAACGACGACCATACTGAAACTTAAATAACAGGGCAAAGCCCTTGATCTCGAAAAAGGTAAATAGCAGAAGGATGAAAGTAAATCGAAAAAGCACAAGAGGTAAAATAAGACATGGCGTGGTGATTACAAAATACCAAATACATTTCTCTAACGGCAAAAGCCATCCGTGGAAGAAGTCCAGTATCTCAAAGTTTAAAATATGAGTGAGAGAAAGAGAGAGAGTTGTTCAAATCCAAGGAATGACTCTGTGCAATATTTTTGTCATAAACCTTGGCAAAATACTGCGTTCTCTGCAACAAGAAGGAGTATGAATATACAATGATAAGTGTAGGAAAATTCTTTACCACTGAAACATGCTGACGCCAGTATTTTCAACAATAAAGATATTTCTAAAGAAAAATAATCCAATTTCATATAAAATACACATACATAGATACATACATACATGCATACACACACCTCTATATATATGTATGTGTGTTGTTTGTGTGTAAAACACTCCAGCGCATTTAAACAAATTAAAATAACTGAAAATGCTCACGCTAAATGGATGTAACACCTGTTACCCGACAACCACCACCAACTTAATGTCATTCATTTCTGACCTCAAGGAAAAAGTGAAAACAAGCTCTGTTCATAACCAATTATTCCTCCTAAGAAACACTGGCTTGGCTGGAGTCCCACATGAAAATATTACAAATGAAATAAAGATGAAATAAACCAGAGAGAGAGAGAGAGAGAGAGAGAGAGTAGTAGTAAGGACGATAGGAATGAGTCAGCATCTTTTACCATTCGACCTTTTTTTTTTTTTTTTTTTGTCTTTTTTATTATGATGTTTAGTATCTTCCAGAGTCATCTCTGATCACCGAAAGGATGCCAGTCCTCCTCACATCATCCGCTCTTCAGAGATAGGCATCCACGGGGAGGCATATCTAATGGAGAAGACGCTGAGAGAGGAAAGGGGCACGCGGGCTCTCCGGAATATGAGAATGGACGTACCCTATGTAGTAGAGTGCGAGTACAACGGGTCACGAGAGAGAGAGAGAGAGAGAGAAATTTATCTTAATTATTTTCTTGAACTGTACTGGAAAAAATTTTTATTATTATTTCTGAAGAAAACGGGAACAGGCTTTAACTTCTCTAGGTCAGTATCCTATTTTTCCAGACCTGATTTCTGTGTAATTATGCTGATGAAAGAAATGGCAACTAGGTAAGCATGGCAGGCATTGTAATGAGTCTCTGGACTGTGGGAACAGACTTCCAAGATTTCCCACACCCACCTTCGAACCGAAACCCCCACATATACCATAACTCCCCACACCCATCTACAGTCACGTCCCCATTACCACGATCATCGTCGTCATCCCCAGCACGATCACTCTTCTTCTTCTTCTTCTTCTTCTTCTTCTTCTTCTTCTTCTTCTTCTTTTTCTTCTTCTTTTTCTTCTTCTTCTTCTTCTTCGTCTCATACTTCTTCCTCTTCCGAAAATATCATAGGAATGGAGAGATCAATTGTTTCCAATTTCAAACTGCTGTTGGCGACAATAATAATCGAGTACCTTCCACTAGCCAATAATGATAAGAACAAGCTTACAATGGATTTATTGCTTAAATCACATACACGTTTAACGGGGAGGCGTCTAATATTTTTGAGACTATTCCCAGAGAAAAATCGCAATTTCCGGCTCCAACCGATGTTTCTGGAGGGATATTTCACGATTAAAGGCGAACTTTTCATACAGACTTTCAGGGTCGAGCCTAGTCTTTTTTTTACTTTTTTTCCTTAAGGTCAGGAATGACTGACGTCACGTTGCTTGCCCTTCAGCTTTTTTTGATCTGCTGAAAGAACCCACCTGCAACTCTACTGTAAATCACTGAATTCCAGGCATGTAATAGCAAATTACTAAACTCCACAACATAACGCAATAAAGACAAATGAAAAACATGCAACCTCGGACATAAATGTGCAGAAGAGACAAACCACGAAACTGTACAGCAAAAAATATTTTTACATAATCATACCTCCACAGACACTTAAATTTAATATAAAGGCATAGAATTCCGTTCTTCTGTAACAGCAAAATTCCCATAGGAGCGATGGAAGCCGTAATTTAAGGACTGCACTTCTTAATAAAAAATGCAACGAAAGAGTGGCAAAGTTCCATTCCTCCGAGACGTTACAATACCAGAAATTCGCAATTCTCTCAAGAAATCGACTTACGCACTAAATCAACTGCCCTTGAAACGACTTCTTTTGGCAATGTCGTTTCCGTTCATTTGTTGGAATGACGTAAATACTGCTTGCCCTCTTGATAAATTCCCACACGCATATGACAAGCTTACAGTAGACAAATCTGGCGTAAAAACGATGTGTCTGGATTACGGTGGGAAGAAGTTAATGCGATTAACGTAGTCATAACAAGAAAGTATCAACTCTCTCTCTCTCTCTCTCTCTTTTCAGGTCTTCTTTGGATATTTGACAACACATTCAAACACTCACGCACTCTAGTTTTTCTGGTAATAAACCTGTTACATTCACAGAATTAAATCGACATGCATTATGTCTAAAGGCATTTTTGATAACAAAAATTTTTACGTCAGTGGTAAAATAAAAACTATGAACGTGATAACACAACTGGATAAGGGTAGGAACAATAAAAGTAACTGTATTGCCGTAGCTGTCGTGAGCAATTACATAGTTTATTGTAACTGCGAAACCATAAAAAAAAAATTTTTTTTTTAATTATTCCTGAACATCACTGAAATTCCGCGATGTTTTTATTGTTCTGCCCGGCAAATAAATAAAACTACAATATAAAGAAATAACGGTGATAAAAGATGTCTTTCTTAGGGCGATTGTGAACTTAGTCCGTTGGGAAGGTATCAAATCAAAATTAAGGCGAACACAAAGGATAATAGAGATTTCCATATTCTGACAATGATGTGGCCTATATTTTTCATCAAAACTTTCAAAATTAACGTTGCCTCCAGATGTACATAAAATTATTTCAGAGTCACAAATAGATGAATAGACAATGCCATTCCAAGGGCCTGTGGAATAGCTTTGTACATTTGAGATTTTCTCTGCATCCACAAGGCCACTGCAAGAGCGTGGATTCTTAAAACAAGTGCTTACAGTCTGTGGTAGACTAATTTTTTATATTTTTCATAGCTATAGGAACACTGCCTTGCATGACTATTTATAGCTGCTTGCTTGCCAAAATGGCAGCAGTTCAGGAAGCTGACTCCAAGGTTTGTTCCAGTTTTGTTGGAGGTTACAATGTTCATGACCCTAATGAGTGGCTAATATATATATATATATATATATATATATATATATATATATATATATATATATATATATATATATATATATGTGTGTGTGTGTGTGTGTGTGTGAGATTATAATCACTCTTAACACGTGATTTATACATAAAACACCACACGGATGAAATGAAAAACAGTTGTAAACCATGACCGGTGTCGGCCTTGTTGTTAAGCCATCTTCAGAAGCCGCATTACGGGAATCGTTGGGTGGATGAGTGCTGAGAAGGCTGACCAGCAATCACCTCATCAATCGTCTTCACTGTGGCATGACACTCCTTGAGCTTTTCACATCTCCCATAAACCTTGCTGCCACACGTTTTATCAACCAAGTACACTCATCCTTCTTAGGGGAGTTTTCTTGCACCTCTTTCTGTCTTGATGAACTCCGTTTTACGGAGGGGATATGGTTTTGAATTTAAAACTTTTAAATTTCAAGTTTTTTAAACTAAAGCATGCCAAACTACGAACATGTTTATTACAGCCATGTCATGATAACGTAGAAAGTTAACGAGCCAGTTGAAAAAAATTAGCATTTTCGACTGACTGTCCCTTCCATCAGATGGTCATTCGACCTGTTTGTATTTCGACTAGTTGTCAGCCGTCCAAACATATTTCGACCACTTGTCTTTCGGCAAAGACAACTGGTCGAAAGACAATTCTTCGAAAATATATGCTAGCAAGACGGTAAATATGAGCATTCAGGTAGTCGGAAACCAAGTATTTGCACTAGAAAGGTATTTGTAGACCGAGTCCTACCATTACTGGTGACAGGTCGACTTTTACGACTCTGATTATCTTGTGAGAGGCCCGCTTCCTTTATTCTCATCTCTCAACAACCTGCCTTAAAATTTAAACTTCATGCATATTTATTCTGACATTAATGGATGAAGATTATACATGTCTTGACTGATACCCATGTTCTTATAAAAACTTTCTCTTATAACACTACACTAGATGATATTTCCTTCCAGTGCTTTATTAGAATAAACTATCTTTTTTGGTCCTGTCCAGTCAATGGCATGGTTATCTTCACTAACATGCACAAAAATTCCACTGTTCACCTGCGCATTTTTACACATCTTTTATGCTGTTCTATTTTCTTTTTCAGTGTTTTTCTCGTTTGATTAAAATGTTATCATACCACTTACACGTATTCAGCATTGCCGGGCGAGTTCTCCATAAGTACATGTTTCATTGTACTTATAGGCTACATCAACTCCAAAAAAATTCATAGATAGATGGGGAATATCTTGGAAATTATTATTATAGGGCAGTGCCAGCACGTTTTATACTGTTATAAGTTACTTTTTTGTTATCATAAAATACCTGTTTTGTCTCTTTTAATGCATTGCCTAATACAGAGTCAGGATATTTCAGTCTCTTGCCTATATTCTTAATCATATCTGTTTCATTGTCAATTTAATCAGGGCTACACACACACACACACACACACACACACACACACACACACACACACACACACACACACATATATAATGCTTTTAAAAACATGGATGTGAAAACTGATTTGTTAAATTTATTGCTGTGACCAGAACACAAATGAACTTAGCCAGAAACATTGGTGGGTCTTCCGTGCACACTGTATTTAAACCCATTACTAGTTCTATGTATTAGGCAATCCAAAAAGGGTAGGCAACCATCCAATTCCATTTACATAGTGACTTTTAATGAGAGAGAGAGAGAGAGAGAGAGAGAGAGAGAGAGAGAGAGAGAGAGAGAGAGAGAGAGAGATCTGGAAAACAAGTACGTGATGCTAACAAACCCACGTATCCAGGGAAGATATTTGTGTCACGGTAGTTCAATGGTTTTTTAATGAAGTATCCACGGGTGAAAAGGAATAAGAAGTGGAAAATAACTGTCAGAGGAAAGACAACATAGGCAGAACGTCTCTGAGAAGTCAAGAACAAAGGTATGTGTAATTCTGATTCGAAAAACCACGCTGAATTTTTAGAAGCTTATTTATTCTTTGTGCTGATTTTTTTGGCAATGAATTTTTATTTTGTGGTCCGCAACGTCACGTTCCTATACACTAAAAGCACACAAGGTTTCAGCGATCTATATATTTGGCTGTCATTACTATGTTCACTCAATATGAAAACCAATCACATCGATAACTTCGAGTTTGTAACTTACATACCTGTTCTGTAATTGCTCAGTAAGTCTAAGATAGGCTGTCATCCTAATCTGAAACACCACGCTTACATTTTATTGGCCTATTTAATTTTTGGTAATGAATTTTTATGCCTGTTATAATTTTTATAAGCCTATTTACGTTTTCTTAATGAATTTTTATGCCTATAAAATAATATATAATATCATATTATATTATTATAAGATGATATAATACATTATATTATAGGCATAAAAATTCATTACCAAAAAATAAACAGGCTAATAAGAAATAAGCGTGGTGTATCAAATTACAATTACAGCCTATCTTAGACTTGCTGAGTAATTGCAGAAGTGGCATGTAAGTTATAAACTCTAAATTGTCGATGTGATTGGTTTCCATACTGAGTGAGCACAGTAATGACAACCAAATATTATAGATCATTGAAACCTTGTGTGCTTTAGTTAGTAGGAACGTGGCGTTGCGAACCACAAAAATTTTTATATAAAGTTTATCCCGAACCACTGGAGCGGATGAAAAGAATTCAAATATCATGATGTATCCTGATGTTTTGCAGTCACGTTCCAGCACCTGGGAGCAATTTTGGTCTGGTAGCACGAGCTCTGGCGTGACAGCGTCTCGGGGCGGCTGCTGTGACACTCGCGAAATTCAGTCTAAATTCAGTTACTGAACACGAGTGGCGGTGTATTAAGTTTTTGTCGGAAAGAGAGCCAGTCTCACTGTAAAAGAAAGGTCCTCTGTTAAGAGAAACTAGGCTCGTGGTCTTATGATGAAATAAAAAAAAAAAAGTATTCCTTCTCATAGAAACAATCCTACGATCGAGAAGTTGGTCTCCTCCTACCAAATATCAGCTTAGCAAAAAAAAAAAAATATATACATACATACAAACATACATACATACATATATATATATATATATATATATATATATATATATATATATATATATATATATATATATATATATATATATATATGTATATATATATATATATATATATATATATATATATATATATATATATATATATATATATTTTTTGAAAAGTAAACACCAAAAAAAGGTAGAATCGCATGGCACATCTGGTCTAAATACAGTGAATGCATTATTTTTTTTTTTTTAGCACGGGTGAAAAAGAGGTACATAGCATAAAATTAAAAAAAAAATGTACTAAAGGAGGTAATATATATCCTGAACCGAAACGGTTTCAACAGAAGATCAGCTACTGTGAATAAAGTACTGAGATGTTATTTACAATACAGAATTGTCAAGAACCATGAGCTGTTGCGCACGCGCTTTCAAGAACGATGACCAAAAAAAAATTTTTTTTTTAAATAATGAGATTACTCTTCGAACGAAAGCAGCCTCAAGAAACCAGCAACAGCGATAAGACGAGACAAGAAACAGGCCCTGAAAATACGTAATTAAATTATTCTTAATTTCGACTTCCGCGCTTCTGCAAAGGAGACAAACGTCATTATGTGCTGACTTTCCAAGTAGTAACAATTATCGCTAATGGCACTAACCGACTGCCTTCGTCGTCATCTATTACAAATAAGATGACGGCACAACTCATTAAGACATTTTAGAAAATATTAATAACGATGGTTTGGATGATTGTAAATTACGGTCAACAAGTTCTTAAGACGTATTACCATGGAAGGAAACAAGTTCATCATGGGCATTAAAAAAAAAAAAAAAAATACATACACACACACACACACACACACACATATATATATATATATATATATATATATATATATATATATATATATATATACATATATATATATATATATATATATTATACATATATATATAATATATATAATACATATTTATATATAAGTAAATACAAAAAATTGGAAAACTAGAAACTATTGTCACTGTCCTTCGTTTTTCATTCCATGAATATGCCATTCGAAGATAAATCCTAATGAACATTGCTCAACAGACTCACAGGTCTTCTGGCTTCTACAATAAACCTGTGAGAGAAATTTATTGCAATGAAACATCCTACAGATACTGCGTGGAGGCAGCGAACTCGAGGACCAGCCGACTTTTCTTTGAACAGACTTTCATGCAAATTTCGCCTCCTTAGAATGAAGGGTTCCTCTAGGGTGTCAGTGCCTTCAGCGCACCTAACGGGGAGTACTGTAGACATTACTAAGGGTTCTTAGCAGCGTTCCTTCGGCACCTAGCTGCAACCCCTTTCATTCCATTTACTGTAACTCCTTTCATATTATCTTCCATCTTGCTATCCACCCTCTCCTAACAATTATTTCAAAGTGCAACTGCGAGGTTTTCCTCCTGTTACACCTTTCAAACCTACCTAATCTCAATTTCCTTTCCAGCGCTGAATGACCTCACAGGTCCCAGTACTTGTCCTTTGGCCTAAACTCTATGTTCCATTCCGATTGAAGGGTTTGTTGTCCCTCGAGAGAAGTCCTTTAATATATGTTTATCCTGCAACGGCCAAAAACGTCTTGGCAACAGGTAAAATTCCAGACTTTTTTGTTATTATTCTGATCTAGTGACAAATTCTTTTACAAGACTTTTCATCTTATTTTCTTTCTATCGAATTTCAAGAGATAAGTTTCACACAAATAAAAATAAAAAATAAAATGTCAGACAAGTGCATTAGATTCGCTACAGGAGTATCTGACGGACATGGTCCATAATTACATTTTATTACGTTCTTGCGTGCATAATTACAATTTGATTGAATACTTCAAATTACGGTACGCTGCTGGTCTTAACGCAATATATGTGCAGCACGGAAGAAATGCTGGCCATGCTATAATTTCTGGAAGAAGCTGCTCTTAGAATTTCTCAGTTCATGACGAAGCTGCAGGAATCCATAGCTCGAAGTAACAAAGCAAAAAGAGATACATGGAAAAACAGAGACCAGAATGGCACAGATTTTTAACATAAACTAACTGAATGGTGAAATGAAAAACACAAAATATACCTCCACATTCCATTTGCATTTTATGTTAAAGTCTGTAAATTTGTTCAGCGATACTGAATTGTTAAATGTTCTCTCTTTTACCAAATCAAGAAATAAAAGTAGGGAGTGAAGACCATAAATCTCTATCAAAATATTTAAACACACATGGGATTAAATAAAACTGGAATTTTGATTTGAATCTAATGGGCCGTCAATTCTTTCGGTTTAAACACTTCTGTAGCCACGTTTCCTGTGGATATAAATTCAGTGATCGTTGTTACTAAACCTTAGGCCATTAGTGGCCATAGTTTCTTTAAAGTAACAAGTCAAAAGAGCAATTGCCTTTTCTGTACAGAGTATAATGCCGTATGAATTTCTCAGCCACGGCCCATGAAACTCTCAGCCGCACCCCATGAAACTTTTAGCCACTGCCCGGTGGTGACCTGTGTTGTTGGCAACTATAGCAGTGCCAGACGCACGATCATGGCTACCTTTAACCTTGAATCAAATAAAAACTACTGAGACTAGAGGGCTGAGGTTTGGTATGTTTGATGATTGAAGGGTGGATGATTAACATAACAATTTGCAGCCCTCTAGCCCCAGTAGTTAAGATCTGGAGGCGGACAGAAAAAGTGCGGACGGACAGACAAATAGCCTTCTCAATAGTTGTCTTTTACTGAAAACTAAAAACTCATGTTCATCACTATTTACGCTGCATATATCGAAACTAGCGCACTCATATGTCAAAAATGAAGGATATAGAAGCAGTTCAAGAAATAATATACTGATACACGTTGTTTTCTCATACATAGATGGGCACCGCCTCTCGGATTATGGGATTTGAAGTAACTCCATATCGATGACCTTTGCTCTTTTAACGCTAATTTGTTTTGAGGCAAATTTTTTAATCACAAATTTTACACAGAAAAGCGAAAAAGTGATGTGTCTTTTAAACATGTAACTCATTTAATGCTACGCGAAACCCAAAATGACATGACACCCACCCGTTCTCTTACAAACATAATAAAAACTAATAAAAATATCAAATTCTCCACTTACAATTATTCTACGCACAAAAATAACGAGAAAAATATAAACGACTTTCTCAAAACACGAAATAGTGTAATAAATGATGATACTGTTCACACGAAAACCATAAAACAACCGCAAGACAGTTGCATATCTCGACCCTTGCCCACGCTCCCGGTCCTGGCCAATTCTTCAGATTAAAAATAAGGTTGGTAACGGGTTTTTGTCGGCAATCTCAAACTACCGTTTAACAAAGATTGCTGAAATTATCATTCACTGCGATAAAAAGATGTTAGTCATTTTCTAATTTTTTTAACTGTAAAAATATATATTTCTGTTTTAATTTTATATTATAATTTTTCCTTTGTATTCTATAAGGTCACCTAGAAAAGGTGTGGCCTCTTTTTGGCTTGTTCCAAAAGAATTTGTAAAAATTAATAATAATAATAATAATAATAATAATAATAATAATAATAATAATAATAATAATAGTAGAACTAGTGCCGTGAGCAGTAGTAACTGTAGTAGTCCAGTAATATGTCAATGGTAGAATGTAGTGAAACTTTATAGTCTTTTCTAATTGAATTTATGAATCTATTCAAAATAATTTTAATAATGAAAATAAAAATAATAATAATTCTTCTGTTTTGTAAGAAACGTATCTATTCGATTCATTTTGCAGATGAAAATACCACAGAAAATACCTGTTATGAAAAAGAAACTCTTTTTTTTTTAAAAAAATTCCATCCTTTTAAAATTAAGAAACGTCATTCTTCGTGGAAAAGTTGCGAAAAAGTCACTTTCCGAAGGAAAATCACGAAAAAGTGACTTCGACTTGCCTAACAGATGGAAAGACGGCCCTTGGGCAAAACAGAAGCCAATTAGCATAACCGTGAGATTCACCTGCCCCACATAATCGCAGACTGGGTAACTGCAGTCTACGTTCACCAAAAATGCATTTGGATATCCCCAATTTCTGCTCAATAATGAGGAAATAAAATTCGCGAGCGAAAAGCAAAGCCACAAGAAAATAATTCATCATACGGAAATAGAAGTTCAAAGGGACGTGGGAACAAAAAAAAAAACATGGAGATATATTTACCAAAGAATTAAATGTATTTAACAAAATGATTTCTAAACATCTCATTTCTGGCTGAGAGCCGTAACAAGTAAAAGATGCGCGCAAGTTTATTCGACGCAATCGAGTTTTCTGTACAGCCGCTACAGCATATGTTCATGGTCACCGCAAATAGATCTATCTTTCGGTGGTCTCCGTATAAAGTTGTATGAGACGCGATCCATGGAACTTTAACCACTGCCCTGTGGTGGCCTATCCCATATCGTTGCCAGTAGCACGATTATAGCTAACTTTAACCTTAAATAAAATAAAAACTACTGAGGCTACAGGGCTGCAATTTGATAGGTTTGACGAATGGAGGTGGGTGATCAACATGCCAATTTGCAGCCATCTAGCCTCAGTAGTTTTTAAGATCTGATGGCGGATAGAAAAAGTGCAGACAGAAAAAATGCGGACAGAAAAAAGTGCGGACGGACAGACAAAGCCGACACAAAACTTAAAAGCAGAACTTAGTTCTAGCTCCAGGAATAATAATAAACATCGATGTAAGAGCCCATTAACTTAATGACATCTTTTCTTTATAACCGGCAAATACTCAAAGAAATTTGGGAATTCAAGGAATGACAAAGTTCCAAAGCTGAAGCGATGGAAAATACAGATCTTCGTTCCATTTTATCAAGCCCCCATGACACTGCCCTATAGGAGATTTCTGCCTACACAAATAGGCAGAAATATCCTGTCTTGCGCGGTGACTTTTATTCAGTAATGTAGTTCTTTACAGAATCTCTGCTGGCACGCAACAATACTTTCCGACTTTTGATGTTCGTCTTTTTCCTTCAGTCACTTCCTAACTTAGCTGTCCAGATTGTATCAATGTATTTTTCCTATGTGTAACATATAATCTACAGGTAATGAACCAGACTTCTAACTATCAAAATCTTAGACAAGAAAACAGAGCAACATACTGAGCGTGGTATACATCATGGGTAGGATGAAAATTTAAAATTAATTGAATAATGATAATAATAAAGACTATGACAGTACTGATTCGTGACACTGAAACTACGACCTAATCTAAGTTGAATAGGATCATTTTCTGTCAGGTGCCCCTTCTCATTTCGCGAATCTTAGCCCATTCATTTTCGAGGTACTCCAGTCCTGAGAAGCACGAATAGTGCATAGCTACGGCAAATATTTCCCCGAGGATACAATGTTTATCGCTGTATAATTATATTCGCAGGTCACACGTTTTGCTGCGCAATAAATCATGAAGAAAACGAACACGGGATACTGGTAAAACCTGCGAACATTTACAACAAAGATCTGTTATAAAATCCTGCGCAATTCCTCCCTCCGAAAATGTTGGACGAATCTGAATAGGCGGGTTTGAATTTATATCACTAGAAGTTTACGACAGACCCACTTCTCTTGCAATATGAAATATTAAAAAAAAAAAAAGACAATATCAATAAATAAACAAACAAAATACTGCAATCAAACCCAGAGAAGATGAAGTTCAGGAAAAGAAAAACGAAGGTAAGAGCTAATTTAACAGCAAACGTGATACAATTGAGCTCGAGAAACTCGTTCATTCGAAAAGTCGAATGCTCACGTTCCTGAATGTAAGGTTCGACACAAAACAGAAATGATTTCCTCAGAATGGCAATTCTTAACGAACAACA
This sequence comes from Macrobrachium rosenbergii, assembly GCF_040412425.1. Taxonomy (NCBI): domain Eukaryota; kingdom Metazoa; phylum Arthropoda; class Malacostraca; order Decapoda; family Palaemonidae; genus Macrobrachium; species Macrobrachium rosenbergii. The sequence continues at coordinate 9,002,012 of NC_089772.1, read as the reverse complement.
GCATATTGAAAATATCGAAAACTCTGAGACAACCACACCATTTAATATTTCTCCCAGGAAATTCAGAATGAAGGGGTGGCAATAATTCCAAGTTTCATAAATCAACGAAAAGAATTTAAGTGAACTGAAGGTAAAAAAGTTTTAACCTCATTAATAACCTTGATATTTATCAACTCAATAAAATCTAGGGTTAAAATCTCATTCCCTAGCCATAACCTTGAAAATATGAATGATTTAAGATCAACAACACACATTGAAATCATGCTTGCATATCAAATTCACACAGCAATCATAAATGGCCCGTATTTAAAAACACGATTTATTAAAAATCATAAATCACGGGCAAAAATCACACGAGCATAATATTCTCGGGTGGAGTGTTAAGCGCCTGCCCAGTGGAATTTTTAGCATTAAATCGACTCTCGGATCTATTGCTGGTTCTAAACCCACGCCAAAGACTCCCGTACAGTAATAACTTCATTGTAAGAGCAATGCCATTTAAATAATGTATTTTGTCAAACATCGCGTGGTTCGATACGTTGTCATGAAAATATCAGGGATTTGTAATTGTGGGACTTAAATCTCTGACGACTTTCCTTAATTTTTACATTTGAATGAGGCAAGGAAAAAGTTCGCTAAGACATCAATGGAAATCTGCCATGAGTGAATCAATAAATGATGGGCATTCTTACCATATTAACATTTCAGTGTAAATATCCAAGAGACAGAAAGACGAAACGTTATAAAAGAAAGACTAGAAGCTCACACCCTCCTTAGATTTTACAAAAATGAGAGAGAGAGAGAAATTAGCTATGAACGTCATAATTTTCATATTTAAGACCAGATTTTAAATATTTAGACAGAATATTTTCTCCTTTTAAAAGAGAGAGAGAGAGAGAGAGAGAGAGAGAGAGAGAGAGAGAGAGAGAGAGAGAGAGAGAGAGAGAGAGAAACCAGTTAGCTATGAACGTCATAATTTTCAACTTTGAGTAAAACCAAAATTTACATATTCAGACAAGATATTTTTCATTTTAAAAGACAAACAGAGAGAGAGAGAGAGAGAGAGAGAGAGAGAGAGAGAGAGAGAGAGAGCAATCATATTTTTCATCTTTAAAACCAGATTTTACATATTCAGACAGAATATTTTTTCCTTTTGAGAGAGAGAGAGAGAGAGAGAGAGAGAGAGAGAGAGAGAGAGAGAGAGAGAGAGAGAGAGAGAGAGAGATTAGCTATGAACGTCATAATTTTCAACCTTAAAGTAAAACCAGAATTTACATATTCAGAGAATATTTTTTTCCTTTTAAAAGAGAGAGAGAGAGAGAGAGAGAGAGAGAGAGAGAGAGAGAGAGAGAGAGAGAGAGAGAGAGAGAGATAATGTAAAACCAGAATTTACATATTCAGAGAATATTTTTTCCTTTTTCCAAAATTGGCTTTATGGTGCTTAACTTACACATACCCACAAAAACATAATTCAGCCTATTACCTCTAACAGATCAAAATTAGGTTTTCGTAAAAGCACAACACAAAACATCAAGACGAAAAGAAAAGGCGTTCTGCAAGCGTTGCATCGTCACTCGAATTTCTTCCACATGGCGTCTAAATCGATAAAAACCCGACCACGAAGGTAACTTCCAGGAACACCCGGAAGGGTCTTGAGGCTTCGTGCTAAGACAAAAGGGAAATCCGAGGGAAAAACAGCATTCTCTCTCTCTCTCTCTCTCTCTCTCTTTCAAAAGGAAAATATGAAAAATATTCTGCATATGTAAATTCTGGTTTCACTTTAAAGTTGAAAATTATGACGTTCATAGCTAAGTACTTGATCTCTCTCTCTCTCTCTCTCTCTCTCTCTCTCTCTCTCTCTCTCTCTCTCTCTCTCTTTTTGTCTTTAAAATGAAAAATATTCTGTATATATACATCCTGGTTTTACTCTAAAGTTGAAAATTATGATATTTATAGCTAATTGTTCTCTCTCTCTCTCTCTCTCTCTCTCTCTCTCTCTCTCTCTCTCTCTCTCTCTCTCTCACACACACATGATGAAACCAAGGATCTTGAAGGGCGGATCATCCAAAGAAGAACAATAGTGCCATTTAATAACTCCAGATAACCTTGGTGGCTTACACCTGGGAAAAATCAAGTTAAAAGAACCTTCAGGGTAATTAAGGTTATTTTCTCTGTACGTGCTGAGATTTACTTGAAATCACCCCTTGAGAACAGAAGACCCTGCTTTGATAGTTAACTGGCTCTTTTCCTTTCTAACTTGCTGTTCTGTCACTGTTCATTTCTTTTAAGCTATAGTGTCAGAAATCAATTGATTCTTAAATCCAGTAAAATTAACACCCCAACAAAAAAAAAAATCAGTCCCAAAAGAAAATTAATGGAAGAGACATGTATCTGGTTTAAGAATGTAAGCATTTCAGTATAAAAAGTTTCTGATGACTCTGAATTTGAGAAAAAATTACTCTCCAGTTCTTTCTCTCTTTTTCGTAAGAAGAAGAAGAAGAAGAAGAAGAAGAAGAAGAAGAAGAAGAAGAAGAAGAAGAAGAAGAAGAAGAAGAAGAAGAAGAAGAAACAAGAGATTAAACTGGTCTCGATGTCACTCTTAATGCGCTACTCAGTCCGGTGCTAAAAAAAATTCTGGTTTCTCGTGTGCAATAAAAGGATTGTTGCTCGTGTTGAACTTAGAAATTATTTTTTAACTTCGATCTGAACTTTTGTGATTTTACGTCCTCTGAAAATATTTTTTTTCAAGCTGGGGTTAATAACGCAAACCAATTTTTTTATTTGTAAACCACTGTTTAGTGGAACATGTGATTATCTCTTTAGCAAACGAAATTCTTGTTGCTCAAATATAAATTGCAAAAAATTAGCCGACCGGAAGGTTTAAAATATTCACGAACAACAATTAGCCAAGAAATTTTACAATTTTGTTTATACAAAAACTCATCATGATTGCTTCAGCTGCTTGTATGAGCTCTACAAGACAGGTAATATTTCTAAGCATGAAATTTCATCCATTTCAGATATAAAAATAAAGATTTACCAGCAAGGCAGGTGCCAGATGCGAAATTATTACTTGGCCGTGCGATGGCATAGCAAATCCACAGGCAGCTCTTGATATTAAGTAGGCTTTAGAGTAACATGCACTATGCATTATTATTATCACTACGGTGATGAATACTTTAATAATTATAATAATAATAATGGTAATATCTATAAAGCAATACAACAGAGGATGATAAAGACGATGATGTCCGGGATCCTAGACATACATTAAAGTTTTAAAATATCAACAAAGCTAATTTGTTTACAATAACTCGTGTGACAACCAAAGGCTGTCTTTAAAAATAACTGCTTCTAGGAAACGGATGTATTACGAAACCTTTAAATCTCACCAGCTTGTGTTTATAGCAAGAGCAGGATTCCAAGGCCATGGCCAAGATTTCGTTTACCCCCTAAATGACAGCTGTGTGTTTACAGTGAATCGGCCAGAACATCACAAGCTGACGGGCGCATCACCGCTCGAACTGGTGGCCCTCCCTGGTCCTTTTGGTTGCGCGGGAGTTTTTGGTTGTTGGTTATTTTACTTGGTATTCGGGGTGTTTCGTTGTTTTGACAACAAAAGCAAAATTATAAATAGTAAAGTAACCAAACTAACAGCAAATAGGATAATATAAAATACTGAACGCATATAACAATGGTAGAGAAACTTATTTTTCACCAACGAAATGCTACATTGCCTTGCTACACACACATATATTGCTAAGCTCTTTGGCAACGCTACCCAGTTTCTTACTCCTTGCTCATGCCATGGAATCAGCACTACTTTCAGCGCGTGCGCGCACACACACACACACACACACACACACACACGAAGGCATTACTAGTCATTGCATAATCATCCAAGAGTAATATTACATCACAATGTACCATATTTCTAAGTCGAGGAAACTTACAGAAACAACCAATCACGGTAAAAATTGAAGAAGTTAATATCGACTTTCAATATCACCAATCAGAGCCAGAGTAAATATATGAATAGCGTAAGAAAAAGATGATACACACACACTATATATATATATATATATATATATATATATATATATATATATATATATATATATATATATATATATATATTATGATACCTGTTGGCACCTACGGCGGTGTCAGACGCACGACCATGGCTAACTTTAAACTTAAATAAAAAAAAAAAAACTACTGAGGCTGCAGGGCTGCAAACTGGTATATTTAATGGTTGGAGGGTGGATGATCAACATACCAATTTACAGCCCTCTAGCCTCAGTAGTTTTTAAGATCTGAGGGCGGACAGAAAAGGTGCGGACGGACAGACAAATGGCCATCTCAATAGTTTTCCTTGACAGAAAACTAACTAGTTTCCAAGCAACAGCGTTAACATGAAATACCTTACCCTGTACTGCACCCACCCACGGTAGGTCTCAAGTCATACCTGAAAAGAAAAACTTTTCGTTAGGAGAAGTTTGAACAAGAACATTTCACCAGATATAAACTTTCACATAGAAATGCACTTTATTGTTGGAGAGACAGACACACAGGATACCAGCTTAAATTGGGTTTTACAGTTATTCTGCTTAGACTGGAAGGTCTCCCAACAAAAGAATCATAAGTAAAGCCGTGACATACAGCGGAATTTATTGTGTAAGTCCTTCCTGTAATAATACCGTGAACAATACAGGAACAATACAGGAAAGAAAATTACTTCAATTTCTGTTTATTCAAGGAATGAATTTTAACTTGGAGGACAAAATCGATTCTGATTCATACAAGATGAGAGAGAGAGAGAGAGAGAGAGAGAGAGAGAGAGAGAGAGAGAGAGAGAGAGAGAGAGACCTATTCTATTTCAATGAACTTATAATTTTACCTGAGCTTCTCTTATTGGGTGCTGTTTGTGAGTGACAACGAGCCGTCACAAATCCGTCTTCCCCTTTCACGGGGGACTCTGAAGAAGGTCCTCTGATGTCACAACCAGACACCAGGGGTCACACGGGGTGGGATCAGACACACTACTGGCTGGGTCAGAGGTCAGAAAATGGGTGCGCAATATCCACTGTATATCAACAATAAAACCGCGGCGTGACAGAGATCGAGGAACATAAATCACGCAGCAGAGAACAGTTCCGTTACTTTTACCTCCAGGGAAACGGAACAAGCTTCTGATTGTACATTTCTGTGTTACCGGCACAGCACCTGTTGCTGTACAGCTTTATGTATGAGAAAATTAACATAACTGAATTTAAGTTTTTCACAATATTCACTTTCCGTAGTTCGCTCTCTACGCAGAATTATGAGCAAATAAGAACGATTCCATCATCCAAAACTCGAACGATTCCATCACCCATAACTCGAATGTCTGCCTTGTGCTCCTTTCAGGATAACTCATACAATACTCGTAGAGCAAAATTATTTCTGTCAAGTATAATATTTTATCATAATAAGGCCAAAATGAAAATCCGAAAAAAACAGTTACTTAACTGTTAAAATGTTAAATCACTTGTGTATTCAATGGAAGAATAGCCACAGAGCATCTTACTCTAGTTGGAGATTTGCTTGACAAGTATTAACGAGAAAAATGTACCAAAACTCCAAATATTTTCTCGGCATTCAGGCCTGCAATAATGTTAAGATAAAGGAGGACCCAACTGTTCATGAAAATCAGCATGACCGACAGAGATTTGAGAGTCTTGAGGTCATTAGCGCTATTATTGCATAATAGGAAGCACACTTTCAGATATGAGCACAAACGCAACTCGTGTAGTCTGCAGTAACAGATGACATTTTCATGTCAAAACAGTATGTCTAAACACATGTAAACAGGAAGCTGGGCTACTATTACAACAAAATATTTATGTATAAAGATCATTAGAAAAATAAATTTAAGAATCGTTACCGAACAGCCAATAAACAAAACCAATGATTTGACAAAAAAAAAAAAAATTATTAAATAAAAAAAGGGGGCCACGGGAAGAGCTATTCCAGGCACAAATTCTCCGAGTAAGATTGATGACCTCAAAATTACTTCTTTGTTTAATACAAGTACAAAGAAACGACAGATTCTTCAAATGAAAAATACCACACACGCAATCAAATCAGCCACAATGGAAATGACTTTAATTATATGACCCATCCATCACGATCAGCATCACCCCCACTTTTGCGGTCAAAGAGGTTTCCTTCTATTTATCTGTTTGGCTGATTTTTTTTTTTTTTTTTTTATGAGCACTCTTTGGATTTTCACCATTTCTCAGTGAGAATTCATAATACCCCTTCGTTTTCTGTAACCTAGTCGTTCTGAGTATTTTTTTTTTTTCTACAGATAATGTGCTACATGTTTTGATATCTGGTTTGGTTATCTAACTTACTACTTTAATATTTTATGTACGAATCCCTTTCATACATAAATTTCCATCAGTCCCTTGGAATAAAAGAACAAAACAAAAGAAAGCGCGCTGGACTGAAGTCTCTGCAGACAGAAGACAGTGGTAGTATTATATCACAATTGTGTTCTTCGACCCTCTCTATATGCTTAAATTTAATCCATTGGTTATCTAAGATCATTTGATTTACCCATATTGTCAGTATCCTATACACAACCTATGCTAACTTCCTTCATGTTATCCGTAGGCACTGTTCTTTGAAATTCGAACTTTCCAATTCCTGCCAAGCTACAATCATTCCACCAAAATAGAGCTCATAAATTCCACTGACTTTCCAAACACTTTTGTTCTCATTCCTTCTATCAGCAGCACATAATTTCCCACCCGTCGGCAATACGTTAAGTCTCTATGATTCGCTTCTAACCACTAAAGTCATTCGGTCGTCTTCGAGCACGTGATTCACCCAACGTTCCCCCGCCACTCTTAGAACGTCGTTCCCATGTAATCCTTCACCTTCCGAGACATTCTCTCATTCTACTAGCAAAGGGTGAGCAGAACGTACAGGTCACGTAGTAACCTCCGTCACATTATGTAATGGTGATGCGTACAACAGGTGTCAGTGGGGGTGGGGGGGGAAGGTGAGGAAGGAGGAAGTTGGCTGGGGGATGGAAGAGGTGGTTAAATGGGTGGGGAAGGAGAGGAAGAAATAAAGATAGTAGGAGTAAGAGAAGGAAAAAAAGAGAATAAGATTACAGTAAACGCAGAAACGAAGAGATAAAAGTGGCAGAAGAAAGCAGTGAGACTGAAAGGTTAGGTCAAGTATTAACTATGATAATCGAATGCAGGCAAGCTGAGGCGACGCGAACTCTAAATGAAGAAACATTATTTTGTCACCATCATTTATCACGTTTACCTTCATAAAAACACACAAATGCATAAAAACGTACAGACACCTTCAGTGAAGAGGTAATACGTTAAAGAGAGGGGGGATGAGATAAATAAATTTAAGACTGAATAGCAAAATAAAAAGTAAAAGAGAGAAAAAAGACAAAAGACAACGCGAAATTCAACGAGATAATCAGATGCAAAAATCATTGCCAGGGACAAAGGTAAGTGTCCATCCAGGAAAAATAGGAGGAGGAGGAGGAGGAGGAGGAGGAGGAGGAGGAGGAGGAGGAGGAGAGAGAGAGAGAGAGAGAGAGAGAGAGAGAGAGAGAGAGGTCATGGCCAAACAGAATCTTCTTCCCCTAACCCAGCAGGAAGCCGTCACTTGAATTTTTCCTTCTTCGGCTTCACCCTCTTATTCCATCTCCTTGGCTTTTGTATTATTCCTCTCGCAAATGATTCCACTCTTCAGGATGGCATTCTCCTCTTCCATGGAAGAACATCATAATTTTGCTGTGATGGTACCACTGCTTTTACTGCAGTATCAAGAGTTCCTTTTTTTCATAGTTTCGACAACTTTAATGATTTTTACCTAAACAATAAAAACTGCCTTTTCATGGAAACAATCAGTTTTAATCTAAATTCAAATATTATTATTGTCAACAACTCCAAAGGAAAAATTACCTTAACGTAGTTAAATATTGGCATTGAAGAATCAGCTGTTAGATCGTTTTTTAATACTACTTATATTTCTTCTTTCATAAAATAAGACTGAATTAATAAACTATCTCTCACATATTTGAAAATAATGTAATAGCAGGTTATAATAAACGCCATCTGGAATTTGGCATGGGAATACCTTTTAAAATCCGATTTTTAAGAATCCCAAGTTATACCACAAACAAAATTTCAAGTCTGCAGAAGGGCTTATAAAAATGCAGGAAGACATGAAACAAAAAGGAAGCACAGGTGTGGAAAGAAATGACAAAAATATGAAACTTGTAAAAGGCAATAAGAGGAATTATAAACAAGGAAAGAAAACAATAAAATTAGTGGAAGACAAAAACACACAGGAAAGTGAATTTAAACACAAAACCAAGAGGGAGTCAAGAAAGCCCCGAGAGAGAGAGAGAGAGAGAGAGAGAGAGAGAGAGAGAGAGAGAGAGAGAGAGAGAGAGAGAGAGAACCTGGAAGAGGATGGGAAAGGGGGAGGGGCGCTTGTTCCCCAAACCATGAAGCCTTAAGTTCAAGAGGCTGTTATCACACTTCGTCCCGAAGGTGAAGGCCTCTACCTCTCTCGCCTCCATTACCGAATTTTTTTTTTATCTTGATCCTTCAATAAGGAAACTAATGGAGGCTCTTCCACAGATTCATTGGGATAATCAGGGACCTGTCGTTCGTCTGGAACGTGAGGATGTTGACATCCTGTCCTCCAGCAGGAGAGGACGGGGGCAGGGTGGCAGAAAAAGGAAGGGTGATGATGACAAGGAGGTGAACTGACAAGAAAAAGTAGAGAGATTTTCGAAAGAAAAATGGTCTTATAAGAGTAACATTTTTAAATATAATTTTACTGTCCTAGATAAAGATTTTGTGTACACAACAACCAGCATAAACACTATACATGGTTCCCGTATAACTATTCAGAAGCTAAGAACACGTCAGTTGACTGAAATCTGTGATATTAAAGTCCTGACAAAGAAAGTTCTCGACGCCCGAAACAAAAACTCTCAAAATGAAGGCATATTTCGCCATACGAAGGTGCGAACCTTTCGGGTTTCAGCACTGACTAACGGGATGGGGCTGCTGCACCCTCCCACCAAACCATGAGGGGTCAACAGGAAAGACTCAAGTGAACTTTTCAAACAAAATCGTACAAGCTACGAATACATCCACTTACCAAAATGATAGTATCTCTTGGTGAGGACTAAGCTATTATTTTTTTAAACAAAAATTTGCTTCAAGAGGGTACTATGCTTTACAACAGTGAAGAATAATGTCAAAAACTGTTGCTTGAAATAATAATAATAATAATAATAATAATAATAATGTCATTACGACCATGATGTTGTGACACTTGAAATGTTAATGAGTCTACAATAATACTGCTTTATACTGGGCTTTAAAAATGAATTAAAACATGTTTAAAAAGACGTTTTGATGAGCTGATCGATATTCTCTTTCAAGTGGACTCATTAACATAATCATCATCACAATAATAATAAAATATTAATAACAATAAAGCTTCCCGACAGTCCATAGCTAAACCCCATTCAACCTGATAATAGTAAGTGATACAGGGTAACTTGACCTCATTAGGTACAACCTAACTAATGTTCATAATCTGTATAAAACAAAACAAAAAGAAAAAACAAAAAAAAAAAAAAAGAAAATCTGCAAATACAGCGGCATCTTTTCAATACAAGTTCCTGGCTGTATATTCGTGTTCAGTTTGATTCCTTTTTACTGCAAAATTTATTTTATCAGTTACCTTGATTTAATAAAATATGACTGCCGATACACGCATACTACTACAGACTGCTGTATCAAAAAACCAGTATTAATAAGACATGAACAATACAAAACGAGAGTAGTAAATTTACCCGATCAACTTAACATACTCTACAATAAGAATTATTCGTTGAAAATCTATTATTACTAAAAAAATTATTAGTATCAGCACACGAAAATCAATAAAAAAAGGAAAATAACGAACCATGAAACTGTCACCCTGTTACTAAGTTATAACTTTTCCTTTTTCAACCCTAGAGTTTGTCTTGGTGTGAAACTGGGCAAAAAAAAAAAAAGGGGGGGGGTGTCTATTGTTACTGAGCAACCCTTCTATTTAGATTTCCTGTCGAGCCCGCACAAACAACGAAACAAGGGCCGTATTTTAAGAGTCCCAAGTCAACACCGCATCATTAACTTTCAAGGACAGAAACGCGAACACTTCTCTTGTGTAAAAGAAACGCAAGACTTCGGCAGTAACTGAGAAGAAGCTGGAGATACAGTAATCAAAAGCTCTTTGGTTATGAAGCCCAATAACATGACACAAGACATACGAACACCTCTGCCTTTCGCTTTTGAGGACCAAGAGTCGGCGCAGAAAGGGTATCAAGAAGTTAAAAAAAAAGTATACTTTAGTTTAACCAGACCACAGAGCTGATTAACAGCTCTCCTAGGGCTGACCCGAAGGATTAGACGTATTCTACGTGGCTAAGAACCAATTGGTTACCTAGCAACGGGACCTACAGCTTATTGTGGAATCAGAACCACATTATATCGAGAAATGAATTTCTATCACCAGAAACAAATTCCTCTAATTCTCCATTGGCCGACCGGAGATTCGAACGCGGACCCTGCAGAGTGCTAGCCGAGAACGGTACCGACCAGTCCAACGAAAAACTGTATCAAGAAGTGGTCATGTCCTTCGGGAGTGAGGGCACGCGAGCAGCTTCTGAGGTCGTTGACGACCTACGAGAAGATCTTTGATGATGATGATACAGACGAATAAGAAGATGGAGAAGGATGGGGTGTGGTATTTCTTGAATATTTTCTAGGTAAAAAATATTTTCAAGGTAAAAATATTGGCAGAACATGAAGAGACGAGGACAATTAAATGAACAAATAAGGATAAATAGTTTTTTCCAGTTTTCTGAAATGAAAAGGCCAGAAAAAGGGATGGGAAAGTAGTAACCAGTCAAAGAGCAGAGGAGCAGAATAATTGAGGAGTAGACAAGGACGAGAGTAAAGTAGGGTAGTGTGAAAACAGAAGCACCAGCAAGAGCTGCAACTAAGGAGGATGGGAGTAGACAACCGAGAAGGGAAGGGTGGTGGTTTCAGAGTAGTACTCCAGTGCTCCAGACGGCCAGGTAATAATGGCTGACTAGACCGGATGCTGTGGCCATCTTGCCCCTCCATCCCCCAACAACCCTACACAACCACTACTGACATCGTCGTCGTCGTTCCGTAAAACCTCTTTTAATTTCAGGATGAGTAACTTGTCCCTGGTTAGAAAAAAAAAAGTAAAAAAGGACCTAGCCTCGAAGGAGGAAGAGGTGAACCACGCGCCTAAATTGAATCACGTAAGAAAGTCTAAGCTTCCTCATCGACTGTCCTAACGTCAAAAAAAAAAAAAAAAAAAATAATAAAAACGAAAACATGTATACTAAAAAGTACACAGAATGCAAAACTTGACTGCCATCTCTCACCAACATGTTTCTCTTCTTAGACGTCGGAATCAGCACGAAATGTTTCAAGATAGGGACTACCTCCATCAGGTTTTTCACGTTTATAACAAATGAAATCAAAATTAATATTATAGCCCAGTACGAGGATCCATAAAAAATGAATTATTTATTTCCATCCTTTAAAAATTTTATTCAAATCGATCCAAATCTATTTGGGACTGTAGACAGGCAGACAAACAAACGAGCAAGCATACAAAAGCGAAAACTACCTCCCTCCAACGCCGTTGGCAGAGTTAGCTAAAAGCTTCCGATATCTTCCTGTTTACAGTGAAGCACCTGTGAACTTGATCCCTTGCTCCCACTGGTGATTATTTACTTTTTGCTTTTATCTTTTACATTAGTTACTTCGATACAATAAACCATAATCAACTCATTTTGAAGGATAATTTTCCCGCGTGCCTCATCTTCTTAATAAATCATTATTTCCTTATCTCTCTAGCCGAACTGTTTGACTAAAAGAGAGAGAGAGAGAGAGAGAGAGAGAGAGAGAGAGAGAGAGAGAGAGAGAGAGAGAGAAAGTTTTTAAAAATGTATTATTCAAAAATATTCTAACAGCTACAGCAAACAAACCCACCCGTCACTTGATATGTCAGCCGAGGCTTTTCTAAACTGTCACTTAATATGTTAACCGAAACTTCTTTAAGTTTCCAAACCTTTTCACAGGAAAAAATAATTATTGTCACATGAGACGTCAACCGAAGCTTTCTTGATGTTTATGGATGCTTTCGCGGGAAAACGCCTTCTTAGTTCCCATAAGTTTCATGGGAATATTTCCTATAGTTTCCACAAGTTTTCATTGGAATATTTCCTTAAGTTTCGATAAGGTTTCTCAAGTAAAACACTATACTCATCTGAGATGTCAATCAACTGACGCTTTCTTAGAGTTTCCATAAATTTCCACAGGTAAAAAGCACTAGGACCAACAAGGTCATTCTACGCCGAAACGGAAATTGACAGTAAAAGGTCTGAAAGGTGTAACAGGAGGAAAACCTCAAAGCAGTTGCACTACGAATTAATTGTTAGGAGAGGGTGAAAAGTAAGACGGAAGAAATAGAATATGAAAGGCGATACAGTAAAAGAAGCGAAAGGGGTATCAGCTAGTGGCCGAAGGCAAGCTGCCAAGTAATGCCTGCAGTGCACCGCATGAGGTGCACTGACGACACTATCCCCCAACAGGGTATTGTCGCTTGAGATGACGACCAAAGCTTTCTTAAAGTTTCTTCGAGTTTTCATAAGGAAAAATGTAATTTTCACTTGAGAGGTCAACCTAAATTTCAAAAAGTTTCTAGGAATCTTCGCCGGCAAAGAAATCTGTTGCAAAATAGCTCTTGACAAACTCATATTTTTTTTTTTCTCGTTTATAAGCTGTTATTTAAACGGAAAGGAAATCATCCAATTTTCCTTATTAGAGAACCCAATAATATAGAAGTGACATCTAATAATCTTTCCATCTTTTCTCACACCCATTCGTTATTTTGAAATGCTTCCGACTTTACCTTTCCAACAATCATTTCTAAGTTCTGAAATCTCTCTTCACCTCCCAAATAATTTCAGTCACCATTTATCTTCAAACCTCTAAATTCTAACATTAAAGTCATCTGTTGTTCCTTCAGCTTTTCACGCATCATATGTGTGTTCGTTGTTCTCTTCAATTTCCAAATCAGCTCAAAACAATCAAATCTCTTCTTTTCACTTCCTTCAAAGTTTCCAAGTCCTCAATCCTCCCTGCCACTTCCTATCCACCGTTTTCACGACACAACCTCTGTCCAACGGCAAGAGCAAAATGTTTCCCTTCTACTCTGAAGGCGACGACCTTTAATCCGCATCCCCATTTCGGATGACAGATGAACCAGCGTGTCCTGATCTCCGACAATTACGGAAACCACCGTTGCTGCGGTCTCCTGGAGGGGGCTGGGGTTGCCCCTGGTGCTCCCTGGTGGAGGAAGAGAGGGCGCTGCCGTCAAACGACTGACGAGAAAAGAAGAAGCCCTTTTCACCTATCGGTCAAACGTCGTCAAGGGGCTAAATGCATCTCATCAGCGAGATCGGCATCCTAATCATGCCTGCTCATTAGGGGAGCTGAGCGAGTTAATTGCGCTTAAAGGAGGAAATTGCCATTACAGTTTTCTGGTTTGCTTAACAGTTTCCTCAGATTAAATTGCAACTCAGGCTGGAAAGAAAATGAAGCATTGTTTGATAAAGATGGTTATCTTCGTCAATTACATTTAGAGAATATAGAATATAGAATTTAGGCCTGAGGGCTGAGCGCTGGGACCTACGAGGGCATTCAGTGCTGAAACAAAAATTGACAGTAAAATAGTTTGAAATGTGTAACAGGAGGAAAACCTCGCAGTTGCACTGTGCATCAATTGTTAGGAGAGGGTGGAAAGTTAGATAGAAGAAAGAGAATATAAACGGAGGTACAGTAAAAGAAATGAAAGGAGTTGCAGCTAGGGGCCGAAGGGACGCTGCAAAGAACCGTAAGTAATGCCTACAGTGCACCGCATGAGGTGCACTGACGGCAATACCCCCTACGGGATCAATTACATTGCGTTCATTAAAGTATTTTATGCACTCACCAATCAAACCTATTACCTGAAAGATACCCATCTTCATTACACTAACGCCCTCACATTTCCAGCGCGTCTTCCACCGTAAATTTACTTCTGTGAAAAATTATCGCTTTTAATAACACATAACCGTTCTTTGAAGATACCTCTTACATAAAATGTTACATAACACGCACTTCTCCGGAGATGCGTGCAAATCTCTCGATTTATGGATATTTTATCCCACGGAATACATACATAACTGCAAACTTCAGGAGGAAAAATAATATTTTTGCAACTACTCATACGAAAGTTTAAGCAGCCACGTCACATAAAACTAGAAGATATTAAAAAGGTCCCATAAATCTAGAAGATTAAAAATGACCCATGTCGATTCCAATGAAAACATGAATTAAAACAAATTCAAAAGTCATCTCCGTAGTCTTCCGACAGAACCAATAAATCAGTTTATTATAGCAAAGATTGAGTCTTCCAAAACCCCTGTCTCCGCTTGAATTTTGTTTGCAAGTCGCGTGAGAAATTCAAGTCCCCTCTTTTTAAAACCCACAGGAAGAAATCCTTTACTTTGATGGCAACGAGAACTCCCTCAAACCCCCCCCACCCACTTCCCCCCCCCCTCTCTCTATTTCCTGCATTTTAACAATAAAAAATAAAAATAAGAAAAGATCCAACGGGAATACAAAAAAATTAATTATGGCCCTTGGTTCACGCAGCTTAAGTTTTTTACTTTTTTTCTATATATTTCTATTGTTTTGACCATTCTTACACAGTAGCGTCGGTCTGAATTAAAACTGCAAGCGACAGGAATACTAACTGATTCATAATGTGTTTAACACATGAATTATGAATGAATTTATTGGGCACAATTTAATTTTCATATATAAAATTTCAGTGTGTTTATCATTTAAAAATTGTGCAGTTTTCAAACATAAATGCTTGTTAAATATTTTGGTTGTTTGTTATTTGGTGTAAACTTTCAAGTGCATAAAGCTACGCCCACGAAAAATTAAATTAACTTCAGCTGATTCGCATTACAAAAACTGTCTCCAGTAACATCCTATTCTTTTTCATCCAAATATAGCTTTTAAAATATATAAAAAAATAAATAAATAATTACATCATTATATATACAAATATATATTTACGTACGTACTCGCACACACATATATACATGTATATATATACACACATACGTACATACATACATATACAGTATATGTGTGTGTGTGTGTGTGTTTGTACACACACACACATATATATAAATAATATGTATGTATATAAATATATATATATGTGTGTGTGTGTGTGTGTGTAGGTATGTACACACGTGTAGCTGCTGCAAGGGCACCGAAGCGAATAAGGACATTGGAGTAGGAGACACAAGGAAAAAACCCAATGAACGACTCACGTAAACATAAAAATCAGCGGGCGATAGAGCCCTGAGGCATCAGAAAGGGAAAAGGGGCGATCCCATCGTTCCAGCTGACCTCCTTCACCTCCTCCTTGCAAGCTGTTAGAATCAAGGTCTAAACCGTCTGGTAGCTGCTCAGAATCACCGAGCTCTTGGCTCTCTTTCTTGTGACTATTCTTTTCCTTCTGAATGTTTGTGTTGATATGAAGAGTTCTATGCAGTCATTTGTGTGGCGTCAACAACTATAGCTCTTTCACATTCCCTGTATTCAGTGCTTCACGTGGATGTTACCCCGTAAGATCGTGTAGATCTTCTTCTTTAGCATCTATCCCCTCTTCCAATTTGCTATTATATCCCCTCTTCCAATTTGCTATTATAACACACGATCAGGTGCCAAAGTGAATTTTGTTCTCTTGTTTATGGTCGAGTTTCTCTAACTGGCATTTCCTCTTACTTCTCTCTCTCTCTCTCTCTCTTTTCTCTCTGTGCAGCATGTCTGACCTCTGACCCTCGCTGGAGCCAACCAATGAACAAAGGGAGCCAGGTCAAACAAAGAACTGGCCATATCTGGAGCAAAGCCAAGAACTAGATCACCTTGGGGTAAGGAAGACGAATGGAGGTGCAGTACTGCTCCCATCGCATTTGGCAGACGGAGCCGACTGCCACAGGCAAGATCGTCTACAGAAACAAGCAGAGTCTGCTTGACTTCATGCGAGAAGCCTCGTCATCTTTCATTCTTTTCTCTACATGATTGCATTTTAAACCGTTACCTTAACTGGTGTGCAAGAAATCAGTTCCAAAGGAAAAACAAATTTACTTGGTTTCTTTAGCTAAAGTCTCCTCATGCATCCCAGGAAACCTGTAAAATTCCATTTTTAGTTTTCTGTAAAAGGAAACTATTGAGATGGCTATTTGTCTGTCCGTCCGCACTTTGGCTGTCCGCCCTCAGATCTTAAAAACTACTGAGGCTAGGGCTGTAAATTGCTTTGTAGAGCATCCACCCTCCAATCATCAAACATACCAAATTGCAGCCCTCTAGCCTCAGTAGTATTTATTTGATTTAAGGTTAAAGTTAGCCATGGTCGTGCGTCTGGTACCGATATAGGTGTCAACAACATAGGCCACCATTGGATCGTGGCTGAGAAATACATACACCATTATACGATGTACAAAAAACTCGATAAACTTCGGCGCATTTTTCACTTGTTATATTTTGTTATTCAGCGTTCGATTCGCTTCGGAAGACTCTCTTCCTGAACGCTCTTCACACGAACGACCATCTCGTGAAGACTTGAAGGTCAGACCCCATCGCCCGAAGAAGCCAAGATCAAAACGGTCAGGATATCATTCGCTAAATCTGAGACAGCTGTACCGGTTCCTCGTCTTAAACTCATCTCCAAAGGAAACTAAAAGAGCAAATACAATTTCTTTTGATTTTCAAGACTTTTATGTATTCCTTACGAAAACTGACATATTTCGTAGTTTTTCATATGAAATGTATTTTCACACTCAGTGCCTGATTCCATGCTGGTTAACAATCAAGTTTTATTCCAAATACCGCATGAAAGAGCGAGATGCTGCGCTGGCATAAGGCCACCATAATTTCACGTAATGGGTCCATACACAGAGGCCTAAAAACTTTCATTATAACGTTGGTCTCCATGACTCTAAGAATTCAAAGAACGTCCGATATTCAGGACCTAGACTAACAAGGTAATAAGAAAATTTGACAAACTTCTTGTTCGTTTCCGAAAGGGAATCACCCAAAAGTTGTGTCTATAAAGAATAGTGAGATTATTTAACTTCTTAATTCGTGTCTACAATACGGTGATTTGCCAAAGGAAAGTTAGGGGGACATATCAAATTATGGAATAATTATTTCACTGGCACTGTCGCTGAAGATCATATATCACAGTGACTGCTCTTAACTTTTCGCTGCCATCATAGAGAGAGAGAGAGAGAGAGAGAGAGAGAGAGAGAGAGAGAGAGAGAGAGAGAGAGAGAGAGAGAGAGAGAGAGAATCTGTGAGCCAATGATTTATACTAGAATAAATGTGAGGTATCGTTTGAGGAAATATTCAACCATAAGTAATTTACCCTAAAAGCCGATAAAATGGATAAAATTGATAGGATAAATACAGGTATATCCATAATAACCACACAATATCATATACACTCTTCTTGTCTTAATATAGAAAAAAAAAATTAAATTAACCACCATACTCTTCAGTAGTCTGAATATTTTCTCCTAGATGGACATGATATATATAAGATATGAAACTGCATATCGTTGCAGGTGAGGGAACTGCCAAACATTCAGATGACACGAATTCCAGTCTGTCGTCCCTCAGGAAGAGAATCCCATCATCAACACACCTTTGACTGGTGAGACAGAGCTCGACTTACGAAGTCTATCCGAAAAGGGGAAAGAACTACATACGATAGAAAATGAGAACGAAGACGAGTGGGAGAAGTAGGGGACCGAGGATGTTCAGGATGGCCGGATGTCGTACAGGCTCCAGGGTCACGCACGGGGTCAGGCGAACGAGCACGGGGTTACAGCAGGTCGCGCAATGATGAACAGAAGGCCAGGAGCAGGGTCAGAAGCAGGCTGCAGGCCGCAAGGTAAAGGTCATAGGTGAGAGAGAGAGAGAGAGAGAGAGAGAGAGAGAGAGAGAGAGAGAGAGAGAGAGAGAAATAAGGATAATGACCCAAAGCAATCTCATATAAAAAGTTAGAAAGAAAGGATCAATAGAGTGATTTTTTCCCTTCATACTTTTTTCTGGGCAGGTTGTTTTCATAGACGATGCCCACTTCCGTTGTGACGTCAGATAACAGGTCAATCATTTTTTCACATTACATATACATATAAACATACATACACACACACACACACACACACACATATATATATATATATATACCCACACAAAAACTTATAAATTGCAATCAAGAGATCAGTCTTTAAATTAGCTGCCACTAAAGTACCATTTGCAAACTAATAAACGTTTCCTTAAAAAGAGCATTCAAGAAACACAATTTAACCGAAATCTCCTTTTTCAGATAATTGACAAGAAAAGACGAGGTTCAAGGACGCACGTAAGAAACCAGGATTTACGGTTGGGGAAACTGTCGAAGATGTACCTGGAAAGGGAGATTGTGGAAATACTTATTGTTTTACGGAGAGAGAGAGAGAGAGAGAGAGAGAGAGAGAGAGAGAGAGAGAGAGAGAGAGAGAGAGAGAGAGAGAGAGAGAGAGACTATGTAATTACAGTCAAGATTCAAGAATTATTAGTTCCAAATGTAAAAGGAATTAATCAGTGATATGTCAAGGAAAGATACATACATGCACACACACACACAGAGTATTTAATTACAGTCAAGGTTCAAAAAATATCAGTTACAAAATGTAAAATGAACTAATCAGAGATATGTCGAGGAAAAGATACATACATACATAGAGAGAGAGAGAGAGAGAGAGAGAGAGAGAGATGAACTAATCAGAGATATGTCGAGGAAAAGATACATACATACATAGAGAGAGAGAGAGAGAGAGAGAGAGAGAGAGAGATGAACTGAGATATGTCGAGGAAAAGATACATACATACATACATACATAGAGAGAGAGAGAGAGAGAGAGAGAGAGAGAGAGAGAGAGAGAGAGAGAGAGAGAGAGAGAGAGAGACTATGTAGTTACAGCCAAGAGAGAGAGAGAGAGAGAGAGAGAGAGAGAGAGAGAGAGAGAGAGAGACTATGTAGTTACAGCCAAGTTTCAAGAAATATTAGTTAAAAAATACAGATATATCAAGGAAAACATACATACAGAGAGAGAGAGAGAGAGAGAGACTATTTTTTACAATCAAAGTTCAAGAAATATTACTTACAAAATATAAAAGGAATTAATCAGAGATATGTAATGGAAAAGATACATACAAAGAGAGAGAGAGAGAGAGAGAGAGAGAGAGAGAATAAACCAATGAATTTCCACACCATCGAACAGCGTACAAAGTCAAGGGTTAATTCAAGGTCAAGGGAAAAGTAAGGACTAGCCTGAGTGGTGCAGCATCCCTCAGTTTACCTCCAGCACTGGCTGTGCCTCAGAAGCAAAACTCGTGACTTATCTTATGCATATAAATGGGAGACTCGGCACAGGTGAAGGGTGACTGGCAGTACGCTTCTTTCCGGTACACAATTACAGGTGAGATGGCGAGGAAAGAAAAGGAGAGATGGGAAGGTGGCTTTGCCTGATGTGAGAGAGAGAGAGAGAGAGAGAGAGAGAGAGAGAGAGAGAGAGAGAGAGAGAGAGAGAGAGTAACAGTTAAGGGATAAGAAAATTGAAACAGTTATGGATGCTTTTAATACGGAGAGAGAGAGAGAGAGAGAGAGAGAGAGAGAGAGAGAGAGAGAGAGAGAGAGAGAGAGAGAGAGAGAATTAGTAACAATTAAGGCACAAGATAACTGAATTCACTGTAAAAGAATAAGTTATGGATGCTTTTAATACAGAGAGAGAGAGAGAGAGAGAGAGAGAGAGAGAGAGAGAGAGAGAGAGAGAGAGAGAGAGAGAGAATGATCAATACTACAAATTGCTATTTCAGGAACATTTCCTAACGGATGTCAAATCATACTGAAAAACGAACTAAAGTCAATTCAGTTTCTATTTGCGTAATCAACCTTTCAGGAGTCTCGCTCAAGCGCATATTTCATGTGGCTGACGAAAGCACCTTGAATGTTAATGTCACGATCGGGTAATTACTGGTAACTTGAAGGAATCATTAGCACTCAAACGAAAATAAAACATGTGAGATCGTTCCGACTCTCGGAAAATTGCATCACAAGATTTGGTTCGAAATTTTCCTTTTACAATTTGGTTCGAAATTTTCTTTTTATAATTTGGTTCGAAATTCTCTTTTTGCAATTTGGTTAGAAAATTTCTTTTTACAATTTGGTTCGAATTTTCTTTTTACAATTTGGTTCGAAATTTTCTTTTTACAATTTGGTTCGAAATTTTTCTTTTTACAATTTGGTTCGAAATTTTCTTTTATAATTTGGTTCGAAATTTCCTTTTTACAATTTAGTCCGAAATTTTCTTTTTACATATTGGTTCGAAATTTTCTTTTTACAATTTGGTTTGAAATTTTCTTTTTACAACTTGGTTTGAAATTTTCTTTTTACAATTTGGTTCGAAATTTTCTTTTTACAATTTGGTTCGAAATTTTCTTTTTACAATTTAAATGTGTTAAATTGAAAAATATTTGATAACAGTAATAAGACAATGCATTTCTCTAAATGAGGATTTTAAATCTGTGCTCTTACTCAGCGCTACACCAATATCAGCACTTCAGTTTAGCGCCCAAATGAAAGATCACGACAAATATCACACGATGAGAAGAGCTTATCTGTTTACTAACGAAGTGTTTTCCAGACTAACCTCAGTAAACCAGCATTATTATTACACATGCCAACCAAAGTTGGGAAAGCAGAATGCTATGAGTAGCTCATTACCGAAAAGGAAACTGCGGCGTTAGAAATAAACCATGAAAGATATAAAAAAAATACTCTAAATAACGACTTATGAACACCAAAGCCAATTTCATGAAACAAATGGAAGGTAAACTCCGAAGTGAGACTCATGTCAGCCTCATCATCAAAAATATATTTGCACGCAGTTAGAATTTCTGAAGTTCCAACGACTCAACTGCAGGATTTGGAAGATCATTCCACAACCTGGTCACATCAGGAATAAAACCTCTTGAAAACTGTATAGTACTGAACCTCGGAAAAGAAAAGGTAAGATGTGAAAGCAAAGGGTGATAAAAATTATGATATATCTTACAAAGTATACACGATGAGCTAACTGAACAGCGGTGCCAGAGATTGACATCAAGATTAAAAATGATAAATTTAACAAAACTCAGCTGTTAAAGACTAAAGAGGGAAGCAATTTCTGAGTATACCGATTTTTTGTGCTATTCACGAAGACACAGATCGGCTGTGTTTCTCAAAAAAGAGAATTTGCAGTCAAGAATGAAATCTGGAATTTGAAAGAGCTGCTTGTGGTTAAAATGATACTTTGAAATTTGTTAGGTTTCCCAAGTGGAATGTTTTTTTATAACTGATTATCTTTTCATTCTTATGAACAATCAGGCCAAAACATTTTATGATGCTAATATTAGTTTTACACTCACACACAGACTTGGAACCCCTACTTGACACATACAAAACGAAAACAAGTTCTGCAATGAAAGCACAGTACCCTACATTGCACAGTTATTATCGCCTGTAATGACGACCGTACCTAGTCCTCTTCAATAACAGCCTAGACCAAACAGACCACCAGTGTTGAAATGTAAGGTAGAAAGAGCGCTCTACTGGCATATACATTTACATAACGCTGGGCAGGGGCCATATAACCAGGAATCTCGATTTTGGACTGTGTCAGAGACCTTGAGCAACAGACCTACAGATCTTTGTGTAGGTCTTAGTTTTCTGTAAAAGAAAACTATTGTGCCGGCTTCGTCCGTCCGTCCGCACTTTTTCTGTCCGCCCTCAGATCTTAAAAACTACTGAGGCTAGAGGGCTGCAAATTGGTATGTTGATCATCCACCTTCCAATCATCGAAACATACAAACATACCAAATTTTATGCCCTCCAGAGTCAATATATTTTTTATTTAACGAACTGGGATCAAGTTGTCTGGTTAGTGTTTATTCCTTTATTTCAGCTCCTGCGGAGCCACAACCTCATGTTCTATTACTACTGACAGTCCATCATAAGGCGTCTGATTTTGCAGCAATTTTTTTTTCTTCGTAATTTTCGCCAGTCCTTTGTTTTCTGTAAGTCTGTTATTCAATTACGGTCCTCACAGGCCACATCATGTCTTCTATCTCTCAAGTGGACCACATTTCTGTTATAATAACATACAAAATAATGAAGATGTTAGACATGAAACTACCGTCTCAATCTTTCCACTCCTATATAATATAAAACATAAATGCATCAATCATTCTCCATCTGTAGTTTTCATTAAACAAAACCGGAGGAGCAAATATTAGGCACTCCAAGGACATCAAATCATTGTGGAAGTTCCAGAAACGGCGTCAAGGATCCAAAGACTGGAACTTCGAACTTGATCCGTTGAAATAGTAAACAAGTAAAAAATGCACAGCAGTTTCTTCGGAGCAAGCGAGTTTCCTGTACAGCACATAATTCTGTATGAAACTCTCAGCCACGGCCCATGGAACTCTCAGCCGCGGCCCATGAAACTTTCACCCACGGCTCGTGTGGCCTGTGTTTTTGGCACCTATAGCTGTGCCAGACGCACGATCATGGCTAATTTTAACCTTAAATAAAATGAAAACCACTGAAGCTAGAAGGCTGCAATTTAGTATATCTGATGACTGGAGGTTGAATGATCAACATACCAATTTGCAGCCCTCTAGCCTCATTAGTTTTTAAGACCTGAGGGCGGACAGAAAAAGATCGGACGGACAGACAAATAGCCATCTCAATAGTTTTCTTTTACAGAAAACCAAAAGGAGAGGAGAGGGAGGAACAAGGGCTTCATCTCGAACGAACCTGTTTCCTATCAGATCTTCTCATGACGCCCTTTGCGATATTTATTGACGACAGCTTAATAGCAAGACTGCCCACAAATGGATTCGGGCAGTCCGCTAAGGAAGCCATTTGCAGCTTTGGGGAATCCAGAAAGCCGGTTCCTATGACGGTCGAGTTGAGATGTCTGGCACTATACGACCAGGAAATGGGTTCGCCGTAATTTTGAGAACCCCTGGGGAAAAATAGTGGGAAGAGGACGATTACTGGGTATTACACGATATTTACGCTTTGAAGCACGGTATAACAATTCAGCAGGTTGAACAGCATTTTCACCGTGAAAATTATTCTGTATATATATATAAAAAATAAAAGAATGAGAAGTTATTTGCGAAAAACTAGTATCGTAAGTATTTTAGTATATTTTCTTAAAAATTTAAGTTACAACCCAACTTATGTTTTCTAAGAATTATAATACAAGCTTCTTCAGCTGAACAAATATGAACAATTTGCATGAAAAAGCTTGATTATTTTACAAAATTTCTTTAAAATTCGTCGTAAAAGACAATAATACTAAACAAACACCTTTTTACACACTTTATACAGTCAATTTATATATATATATATATACTCGTAAAAGTGTATGCAAATCAACACAATGAAATAAACATCGTCTTTACTATGCCAGATACCACAAAACGAGGGACACAGTGATGTCATGGTTGTTCGAAAGTAAAAGGGAATGGGGGAGCGATAACACTCAGAGGAGAACAAAACGGCTTTAAGTGGCAGTAGAGCCACGGCGAGCAAGACCAAGATTAGGCGCCCAACATAACTCACCTGGAGGAACACGGCTACACGCGCTTCGCTTAACGAGGCTAGAGGCTCGTTGAGTTTTTCGCGTAGATTGTCTCGCTCGATTGAGGGTTCTCTCTCTATCTCTCTCTTTACAAGAAGACTTCGACTGGGCTATGGTGATGACTACTCAGTAAAAATCTCTCTCTCTCTCTCTCTCTCTTTCACACACATCAGCATCATTACCATCCATAACGGATAATAACATTTTAATTACGTCTTATTACAGAGTTGACAGACCTTTTGAGATTCCAATAAAGGCAAAAGATAAAAAAAAATACATCTAACCAACACAGAAATAAAGCTCTGATAACACTGTAAAAATAACAATCTTCTACGTTCAAAACTACTAAATTGCCCTGCCTCTTCTCTAGCATAATAAACAAGAAATAGTTACTTTTTATAAAACTTGATATTTCTTTCCTAAAACTAATCTGACTGACATTACTGGAATCTAGCCTAGATTTCGAAGGTAACACCAAATGCAAAGACCTAAAAAGAAAAACATTCACGCCCTTAAAATAACTGGGCTCGCCAGTTACCCGACTTGTACCTGAAAAAGAAGTGAGGCTTCGGACACGGACAAAGTAAGCAAACTATACGAGAAATCATACTCCAGGGGAAAGCTCTCATGAGAACCAAAGAATAAAGTCCTCTTGCACAAATAACATGCACAGTTGGAAGGTAAAGATCTGGAGCTTCACTTATAGATTTAGACATACGTGCCAAGAACTGGGGGCAACTAAGGCGATTCAGCGTGGAAGAAAGAGAATATGCACGGAGGTACAGTAAAAGGAATGAAAGGTGTTGCAGCTAGGGGCGGAAGGGATGCTGCAAAGAACCTTAAGTAATGCCTACATTGCACCGCATGAGGTGCACTGGCGGCACTACCCCCTACGGGGAAGATATAGAGCTTGGATCATGATTCAGAATTCTCCGTGACAGCACCACCACCCCACCGCCCACCAGTCAAACGACATGACAAGGGTCATTTCTTGGAAGGGTCGCAATCTATGTTAAGTGAGTCTTCACGATTCATGGCTAGTACACCAAGTCCCGTATTGGTCTGAAAAGAACTTGGAATCAAGTGTCAAGCAAAGTTAGTCGCCATTTTATTTCAAGTTAATTTCTAAACTTTTAGCGTAATTTCTTTCCATAGAATTGCAGGGAAAGAAGTAAATCATGAAACACTTTTGCAAACAGGAATGCCCTGGAAAAACAACACATAAGGATGACGTAATAACTTATTCTTTAAATAATAAAAATATCCCTTACCCAAAATTATGTGAAACGAGATATATATATATATATATATATATATATATATATATATATATATATATATATATATATATATATATATATATATATATATATATATATATATACCAAAGAATATTCAGAGTGGAATAGAATAACTGTCACCATGAATGACAATAATAATGAATCAGTTCAAAGCATAATTCTTCCAGCAAACTGTTAGTCATGAACAAAATAGAGATAATGGAACGCTTTACTCAATATATGCCAAGGATAGTAATAACTATTATTATTAATTCGTAATTCGAATAAAAAATATCCGTAAACGAATTAACAGCCATTGCACCTGAATATAAGAAACGGAGAACACCTGTGCCCTCAGCATAAGGAAGCACACAGCACCTGTCATCGTGTATTCCCTTGCAAAGAGGAAAAGGGTGGGCCACTAACGCTCCCTTCTTAAGTGGGCGTGGGCGTCCGAGGGATCACCATAGCATGTGAGATATCACTGGGTGGGCGTGACGGACCGCTTTACAAATGGATCTAGAGTGCAAAGGTGTGTGACACAGAGAGAGAGAGAGAGAGAGAGAGAGAGAGAGAGAGTTACCAGACACCAGAAAAATATTGTTCAGTCAACACTATCCGACAAAGGAACCATACGGGAACATTCATTAGCATTAATTACCAAGTTGAAAAAGAAATTTGCCTAAAAGATCGTATAAAAACTTACATAAACGCACAATTAGCCTATATATATAAATGTGTGTGTGTGTGTGTATTCGCGGGCGGCACCACGCTACCAGAAAACGTATCCAAAACAAGGAATATCGCGTGCACAGATCTTTTTACCTAAACCTCACCATAACCTATTGCTATTCCTTCTCTCTCTCTCTCTCTCTCTCTCTCTCTCTCTCTCTCTCTCTCTCTCTCTCTCTCTCTCTCTATGAATAATAGATCAAGCTTCTCCCCACTTATCTCTCAACGGAAGGACACGGTTACTATACGGAGAAAAAATAACTGATTGACAGAGCAAAAGTATGGATGCACCTTTCCCCTCTGAAACTGTAAGTTCGTCAGAAATTTTCGTCAAATTAAAACAGCATCTGAAGCATATCCTTACCGAAAATTTACTTTGAAAAAAATAATGAAATAATTGTTCCCTTGCAAACAGCAAGAAATACAAAAATATTCCGAGAGCAGAATAATAAAACGCTGCCATTAGAAGGAAACATATAAATAAAGAATGTTTGTTCTGTTTAAAAACGAATCCAGAATTGACAGTCTCTTGTAACAAAAGACGGCCTTCCCTTTGCCGAATAGTAAAGAGCTTCCTGTGTATTGTAGCCAGATTAATAAACATACTGAGATTACGATAAATTACCTGCTTCAGATACAGAGGAAGAATTTTGAAGCTATGCACTGAAAGAAAATTGGTACATTACGGGCTTTCAGTACAATGAAGTGGACTTTCATTATGGGAATCTTTCTCATGTCAAAGTTGATCCAAATTACTAAACAATTCAGTAAAAACTTGACGCGACAAAAGCCATTTCACTACCACCATCATGATAAAGCCATAACACAATAATCGTATGATATTGCATGTTGACAACGATCACATACAACACCATCTACTGTCAAATTCTGAAAAATTCCAAATACTGAATCACACACTATGTCAGATTCAGAAACATTTATTATTGCAAAATTACGAATAACTTTTATTACATTAAGAGGTCAGCATTACAAAAATTGTACAGAATCGTTCACTTAGGTCAAAAACAAAATTAATCCCTTACGGCAAATGCAGAATTTTTCGCGTCCGTCAAATACAGAATCAATCCCTTTCTACAATTAAGAAATTAACGATTATAAATTATACAACACAGCTTTTTTTATCAGTATCATCATCAACAACAACGACAACAATAACAAATCGCTTTGATACAGCACAGTCCCTCAGTCGTATTAAAAAAAAAAAATCGTTAGTGCGACCGACCAGTAATGGAAACACTACATGTCAATGCTGCATTATGTATCTTTTTATTTAGTACAGTCGCTCTGGAAAGTTCTGGCATACTTTTCAGGAATTTAGTTCGCCGAAACACACATATATATATATATATATATATATATATATATATATATATATATATATATATATATACATATATATATATATATATATATATATATATATATATATATATATATATATATATTAAACCATACAGAAAGCAAACTTTACAATCAGAATAAGTTTAATCTGCATACAAACAATATAATGTATGAAACTGGAAGAAATATAACAGGTTTTTGAAACCCAAAACCGTCGCTCGATGAAATTACAGGACTGAAGCGCGGAGCACGTTGATCTCTAAAATCTCAGTGACTGAGAGCATTTACTTTTACTGTTACACCCACATATTTATGTTAAGACTGCAGTAATTAAATCATTGTCAGTATCTAGAAATATTCGTTGCAATCTTAAACCAGTAATAAATGTGCCTACGTTTCTTCGGCGCAATCAAGTTTTCTGTACAGCGTATAATGCTGCATGAGCCGCGGCCCATGAAACTTTCAGCCACAACCCAGCGGTGGCGTGTCCTAAGCGTTGCCAGACGCACGGTCATGGCTAACTTTTATCTTAAATAAATAAAAACTACTTAGGCTAGAGGGTTGCAATTTGGTATGTTTGATGATTGGAAGGTGGATGATCAAGATACCAATTTGCAGCCCTCTAACCTCAGTAGTTTTTAAGATCTGAGGGCGGACAGAAAAAGTTCGGACGGACAGACAAACAGGCATCTCAAAATTTTTTTACGGAAAACTAAAAAGAATATTTCCTCTGTATTTAAGTTTCACTGTTCGTCATGATGTCACTTCATTCCATTACATTCGCCTTCAAACAGTCGGTCTTTTTATCTCATAAGAGTTTAACAAGATACATAATGTATATCACTTTTAAGTCATTCCATCAAAATTCTCTTCTTATGGCGACTTTTCTCACTTCACAAGTCGAACATTTAACGCCAGAATGGTATATTACTTCACATTACTTCACTGACACAAAGTAAATGCTACCTCTCTTCATAATAATTCCAGCAAAATTTCTAATCTTCTCATTTCATTATCGTAATCATTCAATTATGGGAAAATATCTTGTTTTTCTTACAATTCCGAGCACATGACGAGTCCATTTAT
Source organism: Macrobrachium rosenbergii (assembly GCF_040412425.1). Lineage (NCBI taxonomy): Eukaryota > Metazoa > Arthropoda > Malacostraca > Decapoda > Palaemonidae > Macrobrachium > Macrobrachium rosenbergii. The sequence continues at coordinate 8,973,617 of NC_089772.1, read as the reverse complement.
CTTGTGCTGGCGGCATAAAGGCGTGAAAAAATGAGCAGTTTTCATTAAACTGCGACTGTCTTAACAAACGAAAATTTTCCTTTTAGAAATATTTATTGGGTCTGTTATAATCGTCGCATATTCACACAAATTGCAAAATTATTACAATAACAACCGATAATCGTTTCGGTCCTCTTCACCTGGAATGGTTAAATTACGAAATATGAAGTTTCCATCAATCAAGAAGAGACTCGGTTGGCAAACTCTTGACCAATGAGGCCCTCACGTTAGGCATCTTATCAAACCTCCTTTTGCTCCACTTCAGTCATGCTCTCTCTCTCTCTCTCTCTCTCTCTCTCTCTCTCTCTCCCGTTGCAAGACTCAGGTCACGACTCCATCGAACGTACATGACCGTGACGGAACTTGAAGCTTGAGGAAATCAAGGGAAAAAGATTAACTCTCTCTCTCTCTCCAGAAAATATACAATACATCTGGTGTTAAGAAAGATATTACACTGATCATGAAGTTCACTCTATGAGCGACATCAGCAAGCTAAAATAAGGCTGCTTTAAACTGATGTTTTTACCATAAACACTAACATTCTCCGAAAGACTCGCGGGATCTGTAATGTATGTATGGATCTAAGCAAGCGAGCTCGAGCGTGTCTATGCCTACCTGTTGTAGCTGACTGTCTATCACGCGGCCTCAACCCTTCTGTTCATTGTCTTAGCTTATCTGTATGAAGAATGTCCCTCATCAAAGAGGGAGTGTCCTAGTACCTGTATCCTGATACAGAAAAACTCAAATTCTTCTCTTACCACCTTTCGTTCCATCGTTAATTCCCATTCAATACAGTTTTCTTTACGTTTTGCATATTATGAGAGACCAGTAATAATATGCTCCCTCTCATTAAACTCTGAAACTAATGTTTATTTTATTATTACTTTCATCTCTCTCTCTCCTCTCTCTCATATAAAAATCGTGCGTTCCGTTTCCCCTCTCGCCTGTCAGCACCTCGTGAACGCGGCCCTTCACGTACTGCCGGCGAACACGTCGCTGGTGACCTCCCACTGATAAACCTAGTGATGTCAAACGATGCTCTGGGGACGTGCGTGATCCAGTTGCCCTGTGAGACTCTCAGTCGTTAACTGCCCTTCGTGTTTATGTTGAAAATGAACGAAGGTTCGACAAAGACTCCACAGTACGAAGGCGCTATTCAGGGGAGGAAGCCACTCACAAAGGGGTTACTCAGTACCATTAACTGACGGCTGTGGTCATCTGTTGCTATTACAAGTCCATCAATCAAAAGGATAAGTGCCACGGCACGATGTGGTTATTAGATCTGTATCATCATTATCATCATCATCATCTCGGCATGAGAAGGTACGGAGAGCACATTATTGCAAACAGGAACAGCGTCCTCGAAGTAGGCCTACAAGCTCCTTAGTCCCTGCACTGGAAGGAATGAGGCCATTGGGATGGTCACTGTTCTAACGAAGTCTTTAAAAAGAATTATTATTATTATTATTATTATTATTATTATTATTATTATTATTAAAGTCCTCGTTATACTAATGATTACCATTTCCATTAGTCTACATGGATGGTCTGTTTATTACAGCTGTTACCGTCAATGTTACTGGTATTAAAAATGATAGTCAGCCTGATCTTGGGCTGTCACAATGAAGAGAATGGTGGACAGGACCGATGCGGAAAGAAGGCATGATGTCAATGCCTACGAAGACCTTTATGAACTTAATAATTCGTGATAAAATACACTGAACAGAGTAAATTAGATACAGTATTAAGTTGAAAGAAATCCATAAGCCACACGAAGCTGAAATAAATACAAATTTCAGCTTACACAAACAAAGCTTTATATTAAATTTCCGTAACAGCAATGAAGCATATAGAATGCATCCAACCACACAACCGAATGCAACCTTGAATATGACTCATCAGAAAACCAACGTCTCCGTCACGTAACCGTTTTTTCTATCTTCTTTTTTTCCTGAAACCTTCCCTTCCCTTTTTCCCCCGGCACAACATCCTCTTTGCACAGCAGTCTATATAACCCTCACACACCGGTCATGAATATATACACAGGTGAGGAAAAATACGAGCAAAGAAAACGGAGACAGGTCGACGTGTTTGGGTAAAGAAAACTGAGACTTCTTTATGAGTCCGACGCAGAACAGGGCTGTTCTCATCAAGCAGCAGGTTTGGCGGTTTATCTCGACTATCATCATCCTCACCTGTTTCTCTTCGCCTCTTCTCTGATGACGGCAATAACATTCGCTGCACAAAGTAGTTCGTTTAGAGCAAAGTGCATTGCATTCACGGCACAAAGTACTATTACGAGGGGCGACGTGATTTTCTGCCGAGAAAACAAACAGGCGTACAAAGACACCTTTAGTATCAAGGGCCGTTTTACACTGGGGTCTGTTTGTAGATAAACTGCGTGATTGTAGATAAACTCGTGAATCACCTCCCGAGTCGGAAAAGCTAGATAAGACAATTTATGAATGGCGATGCGGTTGGACTACTATTCTTTCTACAAAAAATATTATCGTTGGGGAAATTAGTATTCTTTATGTTAAACTTTTACTTTAGGTGGAAAGGGTGATATAGAGGTTGTTTCCTCTTTTCCAACAACAACAACAGCAGCACCAACAACAATAAAAATATTAATAATAATAACCTACACCTATCGAAGAATTAAATGACGAGGCAAGAAACGTCCCAACTTCCTCAGACGCAGGCAGCTCAAAACAAAAACCCAAATTTCAGTTTCATTAGGAAAAGTAAATTTTCCCATAAAAGAAATTTTGCAACATCATAATCACTGTTCCGTAAATCTTAACAAATACTTCAGCAACTGGTAATCCTCTGCCCTAACCTCTCCTGGCAATGCTATTACCCAAAACTTGCGTCACAACCCCTCCCCCCACCGCTATTCTCATAAGCTAGATTATCTTGAACCCCATTGTTCCATGAAAATGGTTTCTTAAAAGTGCTTTATAGTTTGAAACGGAAAGACTAATTTCTCTCTCTCTCTCTCTCTCTCTCTCTCTCTCTCTCTCTCTCTCTCTCTCTCTTATGGTATTCATCAACTATTGTTCATATCTCATTCAGAGAGTGTTTAGGAAGTGAGAAAGAATCATGGCCAAATCGGTAAGAAATAACTTTATAACCGCACCGCACAATCGATTCATGGCAACAGTTACAACTAAATCACCTAATGTGGCTGACTACCAGAGATTCAGTCACTACTGTGCAAAACTATGCAGTATGTTTTCATGTAAAATCTTCTTTTTTTTTTATGGCTGTAACTGAGAAAAAGGAAAGGAAAAAGACATTTTGGGTAAATCACAACAACAATTCACTTATAAGACGAGGGAGCGGGAGTGCCTACAGTGCGCCTCACGTGGAACACTGTCGACGGTACTACAGGTTCCTCACAACGTCCCTGCGGTCCCAGCTACACGGCTTTTCTAGTTTGTACTTTTCATCAGTACCCTTGCGTCTCCTCTCATGTCGCTGTCCGACTTTTGTTTCCTTTCACAAAACAGGCTGATAACGGCTGAACTTCCCTACTGTGCTAAACTGAAGGCAATGAAACTAAGCAGTGAACGTGACTAAAAGTTATACAGCTAAGGAATCAACGCACCCACTAAAATCAGAAGTTTTGCTCTTTAGTTCCGCCACAGTGCTAGAACTGGTGCCAGAGGCCCTTTGCCCCACCAAACCTACTCTACATCATAGCCCAGCTAAAATCAATCGAACATCGTCACTTTATCTCACTGCCTGCGATAGTCACTACTGTGCAAAACTATGCAGTATGTTTTCATGTAAAATCTTCTCTTTTTTCATTCCAAAGGCTGTAACTGAGAAAAAAACAAAGGAAAAAAGACATTTTGGGTAAATCACAACAACAATTCACTTATAAGACGAGGGAGCGGGTAGTGCCATTACAGTGCGCCTCACGTGGAACACTGTCGACGGTACTTCAGGTTCTCACAACGTCCCTGCGGTCCCAGCTACACGGCTTTTCTAGTTTGTACTTTTCATCAGTACCCTTGCGTCTCCTCTCATGTCGCTGTCCGACTTTGTTTCCTTTCACAAAACAGGCTGATAACGGCTGAACTTCCCTACTGTGCTAAACTGAAGGCAATGAAACTAAGCAGTGAACGTGACTAAAATAATAATTAATATTACTGTTATACAGCTAAGGAATCAACGCACCCACTAAAATCAGAAGTTTTGCTCTTCAGTTCCGCCACAGCGCTGGAACTGGTGCCAGAGGCCCTTTGCCCCACCAAACCTACTCTACATCACAGCCTAGCTAAAACCACTCGAACATCGTCACTTAGTCTCACCGCCTCTAATCTATGAAATGTGTCTATCTCACTGTATCTCAACTATTACGAATCACTCTGTACACAATTTAAACTTAAGTTAGGCAAGCTCAAGGTATCCTATTGGATTTGTTAAGATGCAAAACCAGTGATCAT
>NC_089772.1:8926624-8966624 GCF_040412425.1 Macrobrachium rosenbergii | reverse complement strand
TAAAAACGTGATTATTTCATATGAAATGAGTTTTTTTACTTTAGCTGTTGCCTGATTCAGCTCCTGCAACAAAATAACTCCCAGTGTTTGTAATCAATAAAAAAAAAGTTATGTAATCCTTGCCTTCATAAACATTCACTTTCGATATGCTCCAAGTTCCTTTTCTCTCTTCCCCCTTCCCCCACCTCGTCTCCTGCGTCATCCAATTAGTACCTATTTGGTGGACAAGAGGTTGTCTGTGCCCCACCCTTCTCTATACCCCACCCTTGGCTTACACCTGCTTCAACAGGCTCTCTCAGAGCCCGGCAACAATTAGTCTTTCTCACTCCAGGCTGGTTCTTATTTACACAGAATCCCCCTTAATAATTAAGTATATGCCTTACTCTCTGCACAAAGGTACGCCTTCCTTAATGGTTTGCATTAATTAATAACTTTTTCTTAATATTCCTTCCCAACTTAAAATTGTTGACGGTAGGCCAGCTGTTTGTTATGGTTTTTGATCAGATCCGGATTACAGCTTTTTCCAAACAGACGGTTGGTTGGCTATCGCTCATTACTCAGCAGGTACTCTGCATGAAAACTCAGAATACTCGTTCATACAGCAGTTTATTAAAGATTTCATTTGTATTGTAAACAGTTTTCTGATTAGTCGAAATTCGTTATCACACGTTTCCAAATGTTTGAATAAACGTTCTTTCCTTCTGCTGTTACGATGGGATTCTATCAATGCATAGGTTAAACAGGCAACACGTCTACTTAACTTGGCGGGGGCACGTGTGGGTTGTTTATTGTAAAATATAAAAAAAAAAAACTGATGCGGAAAGGTCCACTTACAAAACCTGTCTCTAAAGCTAAATAAATTAATCTGGCACTAGCTCTCGCTACTGGAACAGCCCATAACGTCTCTTATTAAGGCTTCTTGATTAAGTGCAAAAGCCGTCTGGACGAGCACCTTGATGACCTTTCCTAACCCTGACCCAAAAAGACAAGAAAAGGGAAGGTGGAAGCATGGGGCTTAACTACAAAGGAAGCGATGGACTCTCTGCTTCTTGAGTAAAGAAAGTTTGCATTCAGTCAGAAAAAGCAGGATTGGGTAGAGAATTCCAAAGCTAATAGAAGGACTGAAACGGTCACTCAAAACCGTGCAAGGAGAGGCGACCTGACGTGTGCTACGCGGCCACCTGCGACTTCACAGCCCCGCGCAGATATATATTAAGCAAACTGTCTCCCCTTAAGTAAAACCGTGAAAAACCTCGCATACCACTTGACCTACATTTCTCATTAGCATTTCTTCCCTTCATGTTTTGATTTCTGGTGGACTTATCACATCAAGTTCCTTCCTTAAACTACCCCGAGCACTCCCCGAGGCTAGAAACAAACATTTAAAACACTCTATCTCCTAACAGCTCTACTTCACTTGTCTCTTCCTTATTTCTTGCAGCATTTGCCAAATGCCTTCAGACTACCAGCACTTCCTTAAAAAGCATTCAGAGTTACAGCTTATTGTGGAATCCGAACCACATTATACCGAGAAATGAATTTCTATCACCAGAAATAAATTCCTCTAATTCTTCAGTGACCGGCCGGAGACTCGAACTCGGGTCTAGCAGAGTGCTAGCCGAGAACTCTACCCATTCGTCAAACGAGGAACTTTTCCTCCTATAATTATCCATTCTTTTCACTTCTAGATATGCCTTATTTCATCAATATCTCTGCCAACCGATACATCACCAAAAGACACGGGATTCCACAATGGAAAGCTCATAATGAACAGACCTCTATAAGGTGGGAGGGCATCCCCTTCTACCCATCTGCAAATTACATCCATCCATCAAGGAATGGAAGCCTTCCAGGGACAACGACTGACGCGAAGGCGTTCTATTCGATGGCTGAGCAAGTCCAAGGTTATTCTGTGGAACTGGTAATAATAATAATAATAATAATAATAATAATAATAATAATAATAATAATAATAGCTTTCCCCATTAGGGACAATGAAATCATTATCAATCTGCTTGATAATAATAGGTGAGAAGCTTCTGGAAAGAGATAAGCTTGTAGTGCATTTTTACTGTTAAAAATGAAGCAGTGATAATGACCAATCAGTTATACAAACTAGCACATGTTCCTTTATCTTGACGTAGATTTACTGAGGAGTTTGCCTCCTAAATATCTGTAAACAGATACAGGGTATTCAGTTGAGGTGGACATTCATTCTCGCCAGTTACCATCGGGCAACAATACGGAATATTGAAGTGAAGCACCAAGACTTAGGAGGCATTGAACCAAAATGAGATTTATTTTGAAGAAGAAAGCGCAGTGCAACATTGCTTGAAGGATTAAGCTGAATAACAGAAATCACTTGCAGATCTGCCCCAAACGCAAATAGAAAAGATGATGGGAAGGATTGCGAATTAATGACATCACGAAAAAGGCCTTGCCTTCTCTGGAAAGAGAAAGCGGAAGCTATTGTGTTAATTAAATCAATACTTTATCATATATATACGTAAATATCTGTTAAAAAAATGTTTTATGTGGCAGCGCCTCTTAAGATTATCTTTCGATTATTTATAACGTGACGATAGTAATGAAACAAATATTTGTGATAAATTAATATGATAGGCACATGAGAGCGCACATCTATATATATATATATATATATATATATATATATATATATATATATATATATATATATATATATATATATATATAATCTATATTTATTTCCCATTTCTCTATTGAGAATACTGAAACTTTATTCACATTATTCTATTTCTTCCTGCCTTCCTTCACAGACCCTTCACGGCTTTCCAATGTCCTTCCACGATCATTTCATAAGCATCCGAAGTGATTTCATGAAATGCATCCTACCGGCCGTGGACAAGAAGGCTAAGTAACAAAGCTAAGCTGCCAAGGGACCATCAATGTCTATCTAAATCCCAGCAAACACAAGACCTCGTAGAGCAGCATCAAAATACAGAAGCTGAACAATCTCGGGTGTCGATCAAGCAGAATTAATAGGGCGTTGGACCTGTTGTGCCAAGATCCTGCTGATAAAAAATGCTGTCGTTAATCTTATAAAGTAATTTCAGACGGGTCATCTCTCTCTCTCTCTCTCTCTCTCTCTCTCTCTCTCTCTCTCTCTCAAGTTATGACCGAACAAACACACTTGCATATGTTTTTGTATAAATTTTAATATATACACAGTTTCACACACACACACACATATATATAACTTATTACAGGTAACCTAAAATATGTGTTCTGTTTCCACCTGCCCTCCACCCCCTAAACACCTGACAGAACCCAAGTCTAGACTGACCACACTACCTACTCCCTTTCATTGTTTCGGTAATGATAGCTCAATAATCAATTCCGATAGACCAGGTGGCCAACGAGCCACAGGTGTAACGGGGGTGAAATGTACGCCGTAACCAGTCGCTCATGCAATTCACTACATAGCCTTTCATTGTTCGAATGTGAATATATTCCAGCACTAGAAAATAAACTCCAATGATTTAAAAGCCTGCACAGAACGAAAGTCTCATATTTGTGAATAATAATAATAATAATAATAATAATAATAATAATAATAATAATAATAATAATAATAATAATAATAATAATAAGAAGAAGAAGAAGAAGAAGAAGAAGAAGAAGAAGAAGAAGAAGCTAGCAATGTCGTTTAAATATAGGTAAAGCAAATCTAGTCTTTTGGGTAAAGACGTGAGACAAAATAACGATTAAGTAGAAATACTAAATGTATTATACTGCAATGAAGTTACATTCTTATACTCTTCCTTAATAGTAATTTGCTTTACCCACCGGTAAAATATACACAATATTTTACTCCACTTGGCCATTTTTCCATGCTAATTGGTCCTAGTCATGCTATAGGTCTGTTCTTTAGAGCTTCAAGGTCCTTTCTCCCTAAATATAATCATCTTACCTCCGCAGTTACCTAATGCTGCATTAATGGCTGACATATAAATCAGCCAATAATTAACAGAAATACCATACATTTACTACTACTACTGTTAATAATAATAATAATAATAATAATAATAATAACAATAATAAATACTGTAATTAAACACCTTGCTCTCTTTCACAGGTAAACAACGAAAGACAACTTACTTGCGAAAAAATGAGTCACCCTCAGCAACCGGCGTTATAGCAAATATATCGATCGAACATTACAATCAACTCACGGTTATGTCCCTACCGACACTTCCTTTGTTCTTCTCTCTCTCTCTCTCTCTCTCTCTCTGCTCGTCATAAGATACGTGTGTGTACTATATATATATATATATATATATATATATATATATATATATATATATATATATATATATATATATATATATATATATATATATATATATATATATATATATATATTATAGATAAATAGATAGTAGACAGACTGACAGATACACACACAAACACCCATATATATATATATATATATATATATATATATATATATATATATATATATATTACAGTATAATCATAAATATTTAAAATATAATGAACAAAAGAAGTGTCCTTTCTTCCCATAATTGCTGCAATACACACACGTGTATACATTCTGTATGTATATATATATATATATATATATATATATATATATATATATATATATATATATATATATATATATATATATACAGGTATGTGTATGTGGAAAAAAGAACAATTCTATAAATACTGAAACCATTCCTATATAAACATTTGATTGTTTCATCCACAAATAGCACAAATATCTATTACTACTACTACTACTACTATTGTACTACTACTACTACTACTACTACTACTACTACTACTACAAGTCAGTATGTATCCCTTTTCCTTGTACCTGCCTCGGCACACCTGGCAGAAAGTCTGGCGATAGTTGCCAAGTAGTCTTTTAACCCCGTACGATAATGGCCGATAATGAACCACTCCACTGCAACGATCAGACAATCGCATCAGAATACAGAACGTTTGGGGCCGGGGAGGGAGGGAGGGACGGAGGGAGGGAGAGTGATGTGATGACGTCACAACACTTAAACTGCCATTATTAAGACCCACTTGACCTTGGGAACATCTGTGTGCAACACGTCACCTGGGTTTGGACTGATCACCTGCGTCCCAATTACTCGGCAAAGCAGGTGTGGTTATTAGGAGTCGAGACAAAGGACAATTACCAAGTAGGTTATTGAATTAGAGAGAGAAGCCAAGTGACATTAAAACGCCCATCACTCGGCGTGAAGGGTCGAACCAGTTCCATGGTAAAGATACAAAAAAACGAATTAACTTAATTAATATATATATATATATATATATATATATATATATATATATATATATATATATATATATATATATATATATATATATATATATATATATATATATATATATATATATATATATATAAATATTCAGCCAAGGCAAAAGGAAAAATAAAAAGGAGCACCAAGCGCTTTCGTGTTAATTCAACATATTTTCGAGGCATAATGAATATGTACCTCGAAAATGTGTTGAAATAACACGAAAGCGCTTGGTTCTCCTTCTTTAATTTTTCCTGTGGCCTTGGCTGAATATATTGTCACACGCTATTTAGTGACGCATAAGCATATATATATATATATATATATATATATATATATATATATATATATATATATATATATATATATATATATATATATATATATATATATGTGTGTGTGTGTGTGTATGTATGTGTGTATGGAACAATTCAAAGCAGCGCGAAAGCGGAATTTGCATATTGGAACCTTGAAAACCGAGTGTCATACCACTGGCTTCATCGGAAAGAATAAAGTAGAAGCAGTGCGTCCGTGAGTCACGAACATCAGAGATAAGGCCAAACAAAGGAGCTCTTAGCGAACCAATAGCGTACTACCTTAATGCATGTCAAAGGAATCACCAAACGAGTCGACTTCCGCTGCATCCTCACACCACGAACCCCAGGGAAGGGACGAATGACGTGGCACAGCTCCGATTTTCGTTTCAGCTCCCTCGGGGATCTCTCACGAGAGAAGGGAGAAGAGAGACTTTCATCACCAGCATCCCGGGGATGCCTTGTGAAAGTGCTGCCAACAACGCCATGTCTATCATGAACCGATTTGCTGAAATTCTTTCTTCTTGACTTCGTGACCGTTCCAGCTTTTTCATTTTTCCCTGCAGATCTAACGGAGATACAGCTGTTGCAAACCTGTCTGAATATATCTCGTGCAGATGTTCCGGGTTTTCAAATTAAATTTAACTGGAAATTATAAAATATACATTTGTTTTTCAAATTAAATTTAACTGGAATTTCATGAATATACATTTGTTTTTCAAATTAAATTTAATTGGAAATTCATAAATATACATTTGTTTTTCAAATTAAATTTAATTGGAAATTCATGAATATACATTTTCTTTTTCAAATTAAATATAAATGGAAATTCATAAATATACATTTGTTTTTCAAATTAAATTTAATTGGAAATTCATAAATATACATTTGTTTTTCAAATTAAATTTAATTAGAAATTCATAAATATACATTTGTTTTTCACATTAAATTTAATTGGAAACTAATAAATGTACATTTATTGTCAGTTGATTTTCACATAAATGTTAATGTAACCCAATAATTTAATTCACATCTAAGATCAATACATTCCTTTTCTAAGCGTTATTTGAATACATTTATTCGTGTGTATAATTCAGATTACCTGATCAAAGCATAACTAACAATTAACAAAATAACATTTCTTTCTATTTCATTCTTATTCCTTCATATACCTCGTTTCGAAATGCATCAAATTCTACTTTTACAACCACATCGTACACTACAAGTTATGCTCTCTCATCGTGTTTATCTGACTTACTGAGTCACTGAATGAACACGCTCAAGCAATGTATTTGTATTGCAAATGCATTCTTTGTCATCTTAATTGTCTAACCTTTGAGAAAGTGTTACGATCTCAAGGACATTTAAAAACCAAAATTGACGCTTCTGTGTCAATTCAAGAAAAATTTTGGGTGTTTGTATATACCCCCAGGCTCGCTTCTGTCCGCTGATGACCATTTCGAATACGCAATCGAGAGCGATTAGTAGTTATGCGATACTTTTTTGGTTTTCTGTAAAAGAAAACTACTGAGATGGCCTCAGATCTTAAAGACTACTGAGGCTAGAGGGCTGTAAATTGGTATGTTGATCATCCACCCTCCAATCATCAGACATATCAAATTGCAGCCCTCTAGCCTCAGTAGTTTTTATTTCATGTAAGGTTAAAGTTAGCCATGATCGTGCGTCTGGCAGCGATACAAGTGCCAAGAACACAGGACACCAGGCCGTGGGCAAAAGTTTCATGGGGCGCAGCTGAGAGTTTCATGGGCCGTGGCTGAGAGTTTCATACAGCATTATACACTGTACAGAAAACTCGATTGCGACGAAGGAACGTGGGCGCATTTTTTACTTGTTTTCATATAAAGCACAGTGACTTGTGTCTCACTCACATCACTCATGAGCATTAAGAATCATGAATTTGTTTCTTCTGTAATTGTATGTAATGTAGTGGTTGCAATAAACGACGGCGTTTCAACTTGAAATGACATGGCATAAAATTACTTACAGAAAACATCTGATTGCAAACGCACGCAGTACTGTCCGTTGGCAAGCGAAGTTAAAAACAACAAAATTCGCCTACTAAGAGGTTATTATCACGATTACTAGAAATTGTTCCAAAATTCATACACTCTCCCTGTCTGTACAAAAGTACAAGCAAACGTTTATATATGTAAATGAGAAAAACATATAAAAGTTTACTTAATCGCAGAATATGGTTATTATCATAGTCCTTTTCTATATTTTCATATAGTTAAGGACCACGACCGTGTCCAGAAAGCTTCCAAGGAATAACGTGACCAAAAGCTAAATGTTGTACCATTACATCGCCATGACCCTAGAAAGAGTTGTGTATAGGCTACAAAGGATCTTCCGTACCACAATATCAGACGAGCAACGCCAGCATGGAAGTAACAGCGTGGAGAACTACGGGTACCTTCATCCGTGTATTCATGAGTACACCTGAAGGACTAAGGGTGAGGGAAGGCCTCCAATCAACGATCTACCTGTTGGTTCTCGTGACTCGCCAGTTTTACGAGGAAAAAAAATGTGTGCTTATGTGCGTGAGTAAATTAATGCGCGCTCCACAACGTCTATAAGTGCTACATTTCATTATGGATGTAAATGTGCCCTCTCTCTCTCTCTCTCTCTCTCTCTCTCTCTCTCTCTCTCTCTCTCTGTATCACTATCGAGAGTTCTATAAACAAATTTTTAAGTTGTGTGCATCAAACAAATGATATGTGAATATTCAATATGTAAAATTTAAATAAAAATGTTTACTATATTGCTGCTATTAAATGTTTGCAAATATATATTTACATTATATATATATATATATATATATATATATATATATATATATATATATATATATATATATATATATATACACAGTATAGTATATGTGTGTGTGTGTGTATTGGGTAAAGATAATTGCTTTTTCATACCTCAATACTTGGGATGAGTAACTCACTCACAGACTTGTCGAGTCATTAATATCTATTAATCGTTTTCACCACAACCCTTGTCTCTGGCATGAGTCTCTCTCTCTCTCTCTCTCTCTCTCTCTCTCTCTCTCTCTCTCTCTCTCTTCCATACATGATTATGATCAGTTTCAAAAGACACTCCTAAATTCCAAGCAGAAATAAAACAGAAAGCTGATAAACTTAATTTCATCACCAACAGCAATGAAGCAACGGATACCAGACACTGACAAGGAAACATAAGAGGGACTTGATCTTCAGAACAGTGTGTTGCTTTAGCAACAACGAGAGCAAGTAAGATCCATTGATACCATACGATATCCCTCCAAAAGTAAGTACAATGCCTTGGAAAGTGAAATATTGCAGGCAACTGCACTATGCTAGCCTAACTGCAATCAAACCAGGAAAACAGACAAACAAATACAGGAACGTAAGTAAAAACAATCGGCTAGCAACAGCAATTCAGAGTTAGGCGTTCTTGTATGAAACCGATTTATCAAGAGCCACATTTATAAAAATGATGAAAATATCAATGGATACCACCTAAGTCCTATTCCTAATATTATTATGAGTAAGAAATAGTTTTAAACAACTTACATGCTATATTATACAAATTATCAATCATGACAGACCGAGCACAATAATATACCCTGAGTTCATGCAAATTCACGCATCTATCGACGCGCACGTACAGACACCGACATAACAAAATCTTTCCTAAACCAAAGTCGCAATCGAATCCACGAATGTGGAGACAGGCCACTTAACCACCAAGCTAACAGAACGATACCCACCAATTCCCCTCCCATCCCTCCTTCCCATTAATAAACCCCCTTTTCCTCAACATCTCCCTTCCCCAATTTTTACGAGCTCCAACTCCGTGCCCTAATGCAAAGCCATCTAAGTTCAGAGCAAACACAAAAAGCAAATTAGAAACATCCTAAAGTCTTGCACAAATATGCATTCCATCAGAACAAAATAAGAAGTAAAAGACAATGGTTAACTCATCGTGCTTTGCCAAAAAAAAAAAAACAATAATTGCAAACGCCATTACGATGTGGCAACATCCCGTTTTACTACGAGATCCGAGTGAGTGACCGCCAAGCCCGGGCTCTGGGTTCACCTTTCAGGTGAGGCAATCTTGCTCTCTCAAACGCCTCCGAACAGACGCTGTTTTCTGCCCTCTGTGACATTTGTCGTACAAAGCACTGTCTTAACTATTAATGCCTGAGAAATGATTAGCTAAAAGCAACCGCTTACTAAACATACAGACAGAAATAAGAGATGAATCAACTCGCAGAGTGACGCCAGCTTTCTCCACAAGGTTGGCAATGCTGGGGAGCTCAGGTGTGTGCCCCGAGGGTTCCGCCCAGACCTGCCCGCCAAAACTTGAAGCCGAGAAAAGTTACCCAACCGGTCCCGCACGCGCGCATGCATATACATAGCCCACCATTGCACTATAATGCCTGCATGCATACGAATGTCTTTGACACTGAGGGAGTTGGGAGGCAGGGTGAGGTGAGGTGGGGAGGGATGCGATAGTAACACAGTCTTCAACCCTAACTGGCCTGCCGGCAACAGGTCAAGCGGAAAGTGATCGCCTGCTGCTGGAGTCGAAGCATCTGGTGTTTTGTATTTTTTTCTAAATACCACTGGAATACGCTACATGAAGAGATTTGTGTACAGCAGGCATTGCGTAACTATGAAAAATTTCTTTATGGCATCGCGAATTTTTTTTAGTTTAGACCTTTCATTTCTTAAAATGAAGAGTTAAATGTTAATTAATAAGCAGAAAAAATAGCCCAAGTCCAACTTATACAATAATATAAACTAACGTTATCAAGCCATCGTTTTCCACTGTACCCAAAATTAAAGAATTTCTTCTTCAAACATCTCTCTCTCTCTCTCTCTCTCTCTCTCTCTCTCTCTCTCACTTGTCCATCCCTAGTAAAGTTATTAATGTAAGATCTTAATATGTACAAGTATCCGATGTTACTTCGGTACCCAGACATTTCTCTACCAACTGAACGCATCAGCGAATCCGAATGCAGAATAGTGTTAACACTGAGCTCAACAAGATTAGGGATTAGGCTTCGAGACGCTGTCAGTTCACTAATACCTGGCGGAACAGACATATTGAAGGGACAGACCCCTTCATGGGTGAACAGACAGGAGGGCCTCACCAGCCTGATCAACTGGCCCCTTCGAGTTAAAGATGCGAAATCAATATCCGAAACTCCTTCAGGCTGAGCCTCCTCCAGTGGTTCGTGGTGGATGGGACGCCCAGCTCCTGATCTCATCGATGGCAGAGAATGATTTTACGTGTGTACATACATACACGCACGATAAGACAACAGGCACAGCCAAACATGTGTATTTCAACAATACGTCCTTTTTTTTTAAATACACACATTATATAATATATATATATATATATATATATATATATATATATATATATATATATATATATATATATATATATATATATATATATATATATAAATGTCTCCAACTTTACCACTGGGGGAAATTAAACAATCGTGCTTGCGGTACCGCCCACCTTAACTCTCTCGGGGCTTCTCAAAGTGCTTGATGATGGGAGACAGTTCCGAGGAGTTTTTGAAAGTTCTATCTCCCTATTCCTGAAGAGGTGATTAACTACTGCATTTTATTCATCATTAACATTAGTTTTCTTGTAACATTTTAAAACATTTTCGCTTATCCTTTGCTTTACTTTCAAGTGACGAAAATAAAGCAAATGATTATGAACCATCTGTTCTCTTTGGAAGATCAATATTCCAAATTTAATGAGGTGCAGAAATGTCTGCAATGTACAGATGTTACAATTACTCAAGCCCGAACACCAATAATAAGCTTCCAAGTCAAAATAAGGCTATTTAAATCTTCATTGGCACGTAAAAAATTTCAACACATTTCAAATTCACGGCATCTAGAAGGCGAAAACATTTCAGACTGATTTGGAGACATATAAAGTACCTGGGAAAGTTAAGGGAGGACTTTAAAGCACGTTTCGAGGAGCGGTTGAGTCATTTTAGTTTTCTGTAAAATATATATATATATATATATATATATATATATATATATATATATATATATATATATATATATATATATATATATATATATATATATATATATATATATATATATATATATATTATCTGTCCGTCCGCACTTTACTCTGTCCGCCCTTAGATCTTGAAAACTACTGAGGCTAGAAAGCTGCAAATTGGTATGCTGACCATCCACCGTCCAATCATCAAACATAACAAATTGCAGTCCTCTAGCCCCGGTAGTTTTTATTTTATTGAAGGTTAAAGGTAGTCATAATCTATTTATTATTTATTTTTTTTTAATGTGGGATCTCATCTTTCTCTTACATCTTCCTAATGAACACCATATTCTCTGGAAGCTTGAATTACAAGTCAATGGCTGCTGTGGGCCTGTTCCATACGAATACGTTTCATCTACTGAATAATAATAATAATAATAATAATAATAATAATAATAATAATAATAATAATAATTCATTACGAAGTGCGCGGCGTTCTTCTATCTTGGTGGTTCGTTGGCGTTGTAGATAGAGGCCGCGCACTTCGTAACGAAAGAGTGAAATTAAGACAATAATAATAATAATAATAATAATAATAATAATAATAATAATAATAATAATAATAATAATAATAATAATATAGGGATTTGACAAGTTCAGCTTGTCCGCCTGCCTGCCATCGTCTGTCTGTCACGAAGCTCCTCCGCCACTATGACAGTTAATAGTATTCCTGTTTGTTTCCCAATGCTTCATGAGAAACTATTCATAAGCTGTAGGTCCCGTTGCTAGGTAACCAATTGGTTCTTAGCCTCGCAAAACAAATCTAATTCTTCGGGCCAGCCTTGGGAGAGCTGTTAATCAGCTCAGTGGTCTGGTTAAACTAAGGTATACTTAACTTCACAGGGGAACGGTATGCAGAACAACAGTTTCGCAGGCCTTGGCGTACAGGCTCCCATCCTAGTGTATACTGCAAGCAGGATTTGGTACGCATTTTTCCGCATTAATTTACATGGAAACTGCACACCTACTTTATCGTTGGTATTAATTTATTTTTTAGTACATACCTGGGAGTCGATGAGGGATCAAAGACTCCATAAAGGGGTCGATGGTCCAAAAGTTTAGGGACCCCTACCCTGGTCTAGAGAGTGGTTATAGACATTTGAAAGCACGTAAAAGCCATGGCAGCTTGCATTATGTTAACCAAATAGCGACGCCCTCTAATTGGTCACCTCATTCTCAATTCCTGACACTGGCACGACTTGGGCATTCTTGGTATGCAAACCTTCCTAAACTGTACGATTTCCTTCGTTAATTCCTTTTAAAGCTCGCTGCGACTCCTTGAGGGAAATAACGTAAGAAATATTCATGAATCAAATTTATCAGCACTTCCTAGATATCTTCAGCTAACTTCTCTAAAGCCTAAAGCTGCCTACACATCACGATACGAATAGCAAAAAGCCTGGTATCAGAGTGACGAGACAAAAAAGAAAAATAATAATAACAATTCGAGACAAATGAAAATCTATGCATCCAGCCTAAAGTAACATAATCTGAGGTACTTAATGCTGAGCATGGCGTAATGACATCTGTATCCACAATTCAGTGCTTACTTACATCTAACAGACAATCACATCTCCGCGGTGTACGTGTATTCCGACTGTAAGTATTGTACCTCCGCTTATTACAGATGTACAGCCCGTGTAGCAATCTGGGTCGTGGCTGGGGAACCTTTATTTATGTGGTCCAGCACGCGACGGGAACATGGCTCGAGTGTTAGAGGAACAATTGCAATTCCCCGAGAGAGAGAGAGAGAGAGAGAGAGAGAGAGAGAGAGAGAGAGAGAGAGAGAGAGAGAGAGAGAGAGAGAGAGAGCAATTTTCGTAATCTTCACAATAAGTGAAGGTAATTATCAGGCTACGTTACTGTGGTAAAAAACAAAAAGGGAAAATTCGACAGTAATTTTCAAAGTCGGATTCAGTTTCTTTTAAACCCGAACGGGTGAATAAGTTTTATTACAAACAGAATCCTGGAAGTGGAGACCATTAGTGCAACTTACTTATCTTTAAACCTGGGCGTGGTATGTATTCATTTACTTTACGTTACTGAGCACCACTTGAAACTTCTGAAACAAGCATAGCGACTGTAAAATAGTCCCACAATGTCAGAGGTATCATTATTTGAAATGATCAAGTGATAACTTCAGCTCTAACTAGAAATTAATTGAATGATCCAGAGCAATTATAAAAGGCATCAGGAGTCAGGATCGTGCAGATGACCAGAAGCTTTACCTCGTTGCTCTTCACGAAAAAATCCATCGGTGTGCACTGGTTGATCAGTGAAGGTTAAGGTGCACTGCGGCAGACAATTCCACAAGCCCGAGGCTGTGACTGCAAGCACAGCACAAAAAACTTTAGCCAGTTATGAAAGTTTCGTGGGGCAAGAAGAGCATCAAACCACGTTTTAATGATTAGTGGAACCACAGCCCTCCCCATTAGATCAACCTCTGGTAACACGATATCGATTTGATGACGACCATTCTTGATAAGTGGAAAAAATGTCCGATTGTAATTAAGCCTCATCCTCCCCCTAAAAAAGGCCCATGTCTTGGCCTGAATCTCCCAACCCCGGTAGCGCATCCGTCCATTAGGCCTCTAGGCCGGCGATAATAAAAGTTATCCTCAGATTTCTGAAAAAGATAAAGAGGCATGAAAGGATCTACAAGTGAATCGAAGATCTTTTTCTTCCACCTGAGATAATGGACTTGGGAAGGAATCCACGACCAGCTGTCCGTTACTACTAGGTATTTCCATGTTTCAGTCTCTCCCGAAAATCTACTCGAAGGTTGGATCAAATCTATGCCGGTTCGCTACCATTATCATAATCACACCATAATTAGTACCACTGTTATTGTTGTTGCTGTCGTTGAAACAACTTCAATATAACGCGAAAAAGAGATGATAAAAATATGGCTAAGACATACGTCACTTTGAACCTCGTTTTCAATTAGCCGTGAAGACCTCTTAACTTCTTGACTTCCCCACACTTTCTAGGATAAGCATACTTATTTTAGCACCGAAATCGAACTGGAAATACAATTTCCCTTGAAATTATGTACTAAAAGATCGTATCGGAAAAAGAGCAAAGACAGCGATGGGTTGAGAGGTCTTTGTGGCTCATTTAGAAGAATACAAGTGTTATATGATTGCGACAACGAGGCTCTAATGTTGTGGTTGTTGCGATTAACGATTAACAGTATTAATATATATATATATATATATATATATATATATATATATATATATATATATATATATATATAATATAATATATATATATATATATATATATATATATATATATATATATATATATATATATATATATATATATACACATATACACCTTAAACATGAGACAAAATGTCAACAGACAACCGACTAGCTACATGCCTTAGAGCAAAATGTCTCAGGTCAAAGGTTAATATGCCCGATGGGCATTTGTTTTTAAAAGCCAACACATAGCCGCCGTGTCCCGTGGCGCTGAGTGCTCCATCTATGATCGCATGTAAGTTCGTATTCCCGTCGGAACAAACTAGTGATGCAATTGGCGCCGAGATGGGCAGGCCTGAGCTAAAGGGCGTCACCTACTGTCCAGATGTAAGGACCAAGGCACCTACACCTACATTTTGCATACTCTAATGGGGCCAGTGGTACGTATGACTCTCCTGGTTATTTTTCATAGACTCACGGTCTTAGAAATATGGACACAAATTGTGTTTTACTGAGAAACCAACCGTCTACAAAAAAATACGTAAATAAAAAAAAACTTCGTCACATCACTGGACAAATAGTTTAAATTTCATCTTTCTATTGAACAGCAGTACAGAATAAGCAGTAAAGGATAAGCTGGGGACCTGCTTCTAGAACGGAACAAGGCCTGGAAACTTAGAATGGGAAACCCTAAAGGAACACAATTTCCAGATTCCACGTGCGTCTCTGAAATTATTCAACATATCTTCCAGGGGGGCGGGTAAAACTCTGGACGACTTCCCTCACTGAAACGAAAACAAGCAAGTGAATCTGTCAAGCATAAAGAATACTGTTGTGCAGCCATGTTGAGTTATATAAGACAAACATGGAAAGTCAAAGAATATCAAGCCAACGTAAACCAAACACCCAGACGCACCGTTAAGTTTACGTGCGTGGAAATTCACACAAACAGAAAATGCTGAGCTATCGAATTTAAGTGTTTATACCTAAACTGATGATATATCGGATTTATTTATTTTTTAATAATGATGCGGATCTAAGATTAATATATAGTTATAATTTTGCGATATGTCCATAGGAGAAATGACTATGTACAATGAAGGATGAAAATGGTACCATCTTTTCGGAATGTCTGGAAGGTTTTATTGAAATCTATAAGAAAATCCGAAGACTACATAACATATTAAAAAAAAGGCCGCATATTTTAAATCAGTCGAAAGAGATTGATTCTGCTGCTGGCAAAGACAGTGTCCGTGTATGCCCATCTATGTTTATTCAAGGTTATAAACCATGTATGCAAGTCAGTTTTTAAAGGAGAATAATATTCAACAGGGCGAATAACTATGACACAAAAAATAGCCTATTCGAGTTTGTAAGATTATGCATCATATATGTAATTCTGTTTTAAAATGAGAAGAAAATAGCCGTCAACATGGTAACGGAACAAAATAAAACAACAGTAGACAACGTATGTTTATTCATTGTTAAAATCATATATAAACAATGAAAAATAGCCACTCCTTCATTGGACGTCTTTTTTGGGGAGGGAGTGTTTACTATGTTTTGTTGCTATCAGCAAGCCAATTATTGTCAGAGAATCGTCTGTCGACGCCATGGCTGCCACAGAGCACTCAGTAATAATAAACTGTATCGTAAGTGGTGAAGGTGAGTCTATATACCAAATAAAATAAACTATTCACATTCCGGAAAGACGACAACCTCACTGCAACTGTAAACACATCCACACGTACACGAAAAACCACTCACGCTGTTACTTCGCAAATGCCGCCTTTCACAAAGACGTTTTGACGGCCGCTGAGAAACTGCCATCATTTCGGTGGCAATAATAATAATAATAATAATAGGGTATTTAAATTCTTAGGGCAGACCGAAAATCCCTTTGTGGGCTATCCAATGACGGACGCTCATCCCCAAATGAAAGGGAGTTCAGCCTCCCAAATGAAAAGGGACTTAAACCAAACCCAGGCCGGCCTCTTAAGGATTATCACCGTCGTAAGATATATATGATGGTCCCACAGAAGGCTCTGTAAGGCTAGCATATAATTTCCTGGCATTTGGTCACTGCTTCACTATTTATTAATTTTCAATTAATTTTTCCACATAATATTTTTTTTTAAAACTGAGTCAATTTCTCTAGGAAAACTGTAAAATCAATTAGAATCAAAATAATATTTCTAAAAAGACTTGGTCAGTGCAGAACCAATTAACGAGACTTGTTTTTAAGTAAAATTATTTACCAGTAATCAGTTTAAGGAATATCTAAATCTAAGATATAAATCCACTATAATTGATCCTACGGTACACCGGAAAGACCCACGAAAATTAAGTCAATTCACACATTCAGCTCAGGAATGCGTTGTCCCAGGAATTAGATCCGCCTATTTTCTGGGTAAATATGGAGTGGGATAATCACCCCAGTCTACCAGGCGAACAGAATCCACATCCTTTTATCTGAGCATCTTACGACGGGCAATAAATGACCCAAATTGTACCCAATCCAAGGAGAGACAATCACGAAAACAGAGAAGTCTTCAAGAATACCAACTGTCGATCTTAATCAGCAATCTTGTCCAAGTCACAGGCACACATTCCGTGTGGCCTACTTCATACTAAGCTTGATAATTTTGGGGTGGAGAGAACCGAGACGGGCAGAGCCGTTCGATTCAAGACCAGTCGCTAAGAGGCAAGGCTTTAATAAAAATTTTTATTGTGACCACAAGGAAACCGTTTGACTAGAAGCAGTTTAACGGACTCTGGAAACTCACTTAAGTGTTTCAGGTACAGCATCTGTCATCATCTTATTAACAGTATAAAAGGCATTTTATGTTGTTATGACAATAACCAAACAGAATTACCAACAATATCAACAGTAATGGAAATGGTAAAACCGAAAATTGCAACACCAAAACCTACCTGAAAAAGATAAAGTGATCCATTCAGATATAAAGAAATAAACAACTTTTACATGAATTATAAAATAATACAGAGGAAAATCATGATTGACGTTCAAGGTTCTACAAAAATCTACAGTGGCAGACAGTAAATCACTCTTAGACAAACCAACTCATTGAAAAAAATCTACATAACTATCATCACAGTAAAGACGAGATATTATGAAAGTGCAAATAAGAGATATGCCCCATAATTATCAAAGCACCTAGGCGAGTTATGCCCCATAATTATGAAAGTGCAAAAAAATATACTGTATAATTATGAAAGTAAAAAATCGAGATGTACCACGTAATTATGAAAGTACAAAGGAGAGATGTGCCACATTATTTTTAAAGTAATCAAGTAATAAATGAAACTTTAACCACTGTCCGAAGGTGGCCTATCCTATAGCGTTGCCAGGAGCACGATTAGGGCTAACTTCAACCTTAAATAAAATAAAAACTACTGGGGCCAGAGGGCTACAATTTGATATTTTTGATGACTGGAGGGTGGACGATCAACATAGCAATTTGCAGCCCTCTAGCCTCAGCAGTTTTTAAGATCTGAGGGCGGGCAGAAAAAGTGCGGACAGAATAAAGAGCGGACGGACAGACAACGCCGGGGCAATAGTTTTCTTTTACAGAAAACTAAAAAACGAGATACACCAGAAAGTTATGAAAGTGCAAAGGCGAAAATATGCCAAATGATTATGAAAGTACGAGAACGAGATATGCCATGAGATATGCCATATAATTATGAAAGATCAAAGGAGAGATATGCCCCATAACTATCAAAATAAAAATGTGATAATACCACAATGATGAAAGTACAGAAACGAGATACGTCACATAATTAGGAAAGTACAGGAACAAGATATGCCACATAATTATCAAAGTAAAAAAAAAAGATATGCCACTTAATTCTCAAAGTACAACGGCGAGATATGCCACATAATTATCAAAGTAAAAGGGTGATATATAACACACAGTTATGAAAGTACAAAAAGAGACATGCCACATAATTAGGAAAGTACAGAAACAAGATATGCCACATAATTATCAAGGTACAATATATATATATATATATATATATATATATATATATATATATATATATATATATATATATATATATATATATATATATATATATATATATATATATATATATATATATATATATATATATATATATATATATATATACATATACGCCTCTTAATTATCAAAGTACAGAGGCTAGTTACGCCACTTATTTGCAGAAAATACAATGGGGAGAGATGCTACTTTAATTATCAAATTACATGGGCGAGTTATGCTACATAATTATGAAAGTACAAAGACAACACATGCCTCATAATTATGAAAGTACAAAGACGAGATATGCTACCTACTTATGAAAGTACAAAGACGAGATATGCTACCTACTTATGAAAGTACAAAGACGAGATATGCTACCTACTTATGAAAGTACAAAGGTGAGACACGCCCATATTTATATAACTACAAAAAGAGATACGCCATATAATCATGAAACGTTTTGGTTTTGCGGCGTTTGCACCTTATACCCCCCCCTCCCAACTACCCCGCCCCAACATACAAGTAAAAAGTGGGCCGAAGTTTCTTCGGCGCAACCGAGTGTTCTGTACAGTATATAATGATGTATGAAACTCTCAGCCACGGCCCATGAAACTTTCACTCATGGCCCGGTGGTGGTCTGTGTTGTTGGCACGTATAGCGGTGCCAGACGCACGATCAGAGCTAACTTTAACCTTAAATAAAATCAAAACTACTGAGGTTAGGTGGTTGCAATTTGCTATGTGTGATGAATGGAGGGTGGATGATCAACATACCAAATTGCAGCCAACTAGCCTCATTAGTTTTTAAGATCTGAGGGCGGACAGAAAAAGTGCGGACGGACTGACAAATAGCCATCTCAAAAGTTTTTTTTTTTTTTTTTTTTTTTACCAAAAACTAAAAATCTTGTTTTGGATGTATCTATTACTAGCATAATTTTCGGGCAAAGTTAAGAGATTCTTGCAGGTCAGGTAGGCTAAGGGACCCATAGGTTAGATAGGTTACTGAAAGTTAGTTTAGGGTGCAGCTCTGGCATTGCCAAACACATGAAATTTGTCAGAAGAAATGAAATGGAATATGATTTTTCCGGTGCATTTTCATGTTTTGACCGATTCTGTTACTGGTACTTTTGCTGGAAATTCAGTTTCTGAAATTCAGGGGTTTCACCCCACCGCAAAACCTGCAGATCTCCGTCAAAAATTCAATACAAAATTCCCTGAAAACTTATGAAAAGCACCGTAGAAAAACCCTAATCGGTGCCGTCAGCCGAAAAACAACATTTAAGAAATCGTAACATTGCTCCAAGACTTGTAGCTCTCGAATGACCCCGTCGGAGAAACACCAAAACAGATATCCCAAGGGAGCTTTTATTCATGGGGTCGTAAGTTGGCTTGCCTCTGCGAGGGCCTTCATTATCTGGGCGTGTAATCGGGGTCCTGCTTCATCAGTGACTTCCTGAGACAGACTGACAGATAGATGCTCTGGTTCACGACGTGACTCAAAACCGTTCCCACACTCCACAACCGCCGAACATATCATTCAGCTTCTTTAGTTTTCCCCTTAAGGGTCATTTTATCTCTTCTCGCTTGCCCTCAAAGACCGTAGCTCCAGGGGGGCTTCTATGCACAGCTTAAAAAGAGAGCGTTTGACTTGAACACGGTTAACATGTCGTTCAATCAATACAAATTTCAATGTAAGGGGGTATCGGGGTAACTTCATAGACGAGCCCTTCAGATTGATCTGGCCTTAATTGCCGTTTAAACCGAACGATTATCAGAGTAAGAGTTTTATTCTGATTCCTTATAGAGGAGTGTATGAGTTATACATTCTTACTGAGTCCAGTTAAAGCAGGAAAGGCTACTGGTATTATTCAGCCAATTTAATGCAAGAATGACTTACGGTCGTAACTTTTCAGCGACTATAAGTATTTAATATTTTCAATTTGTTTAGGGATATCAACCATAGCAGCCTCGAGTACATAATACCGTGACATAAATACAGAAAATTTATGACAGAAAAATCTTCTACAACCAAAATCCAACATTTGCAAATTATTGCTTAAACATACTTGTACCGTTCACTACACAAATGTCAACATCACGTTGATTTACCTGGGAACCGTGTTTCTCTTCAATCAAGAAGGAAACCCATCGAATCTTACGGTTCTTATCTTAAATAAGCCCAAGAAGCCATGCCAAGTCACGGCAGAGGGTTGAGCCAGAACAAGAATGCATTTAAGCACAGTTATGTCATCAAAATACAGGAAGGTCGGTTGTATCGCTACTATAGTAGTAGTCGTTGAGAAAGACAGGGGGAGGAAAAATAATTATCTGAGTTTAGACTGGTTTGACGTGATCAATAACTTATAACGTTGCAGCAATCCTGTTCTGAGAGAGAGAGAGAGAGAGAGAGAGAGAGAGAGAGAGAGAGAGAGTAGGAAGTACAGAAAAAAATCAGAGATGGTGAGAGAAAGGGAAGAGAATAACTCTCAAGGTACAATTTCGGCGTTATCGCCTTACCATACAGAGCGACTCGCATTACACCCAGCAATCTCAGGTAAACCGCCCGCGGTCGGTCATAGTCAATCAATAACCAGAGGGAATAAACAGCAATGAAAACAACAACAAAGACAGAGCAACATCATCATCAACAACAACAACAGAGCAACATCATCAAGTTCAAAATCTAGTTGCTCCTTATATTTTCTTTGGGTCACGAATCAGTCTTAAAGGAATAAAACAATATTTTTAACGACGAGAAACACTAGGAAGAAAGAGTTTATTGCCATACATTAATCTAGCCTCTCTTAATTTCGTTTTCGACCAGAGAGCGATTATTCGCCATCTGGCAACGACTAGACAAGATTCTATTATTTAAATATCATAGTATGTACAATTCGCTGACAGGTTTAAGAAAAAACGGACACTAAATATGAAATGATTTTTCGACGTGGAGAGAGAGTGTGTGTGTGTGTGTATCGGATTATGAAATAATATACCTCTCAATTATTTATGGTTGGTATCCGTCACTGAAAAGACGCTCAATCCCAGTCAATAATATGAAGCAATTCGTTATAAGGTAACCGACCGTTCACATCCGTTCAACCTCCCCACCAGCTGACCACTGCCAGCTGCCATCAAACAACCACGCTTGATTGACTGATCTGGTCGGCTGCACAAGCCCGCGAACAATGCAACGCTTTCGTAAAATGCATTTAAACCTTAATTCCATCTACAAAAGGCAGCATTCCACTTTTTCTTGCTTACGAGGCATACCCGTGCGTGCTGACAGTGATCATTAAATACTGATCACAGGAAATTTTGTAATTAGTAAAACAGTCAGGTGGTGATGTTTTTTTTTCTTATTTCTAAGCTTTATGAAATCAGCGAAATTAGGGAGAATGATACAAATGATAAACCCGGTTCAAAGGTAATATTTTTTCGTCGATATTAAATTTTGTCTTGGATTATCAAAGCGAGTAACAATCTCTCTACTGATTATAATCGCGTGATCTGAAATCTGCTTCATTTCCCAAGGAACTCCCGATGATACAAAAAACAAACTGCAAGAGGCAGTAGTGTTTATACTCGAAGTAACAGACTTAAAAGCCAATCAATCAATCAAAAAAAAAAAAAAAAAAATACTCATCACTAATCGCAGTTAACACCGCAACAAATTTCTTAGGTTAAAGATAAAAAAGTGAGGAAAACCTACAAAGTAAATAATGCGCCGAAATTTCTTCGGCGCAATCGAGTTTTCTGTACAGCGTATAATCAAGGCCACCGAAAATGGATCTGTTTTTCGGTGGTCTCGGTATAATGCTGTATGAGCCGCGGCCCATGAAACTTTCACCCACGGCCAGGTGGTGGCCTTTCCTATAGCGTTGCCAGACGCACGATCATGGCTAACTATAATCTTAAATAAAATGAAAACTACTAAGGCTAGAGGGCTGCAATTTGGTATGTTTGATGATTGGAGGGTGGATGACCAACATGCCAATTTGCAGCCCTCTAGCCTCAGCAGTTTTAAAGATCTGAGGGCGGACAGAGAAAGTGCGGACGGACAGACAAATAGCCTTCTCAATAGTTTTGTTTTACAGAGAACTAAAAAAGAAGGAAGACTTACTATCTTTATTCACTACCCTAGTAGTAAGAAATATGCACAACACAGAGAAGAAAAGAGCCTGTACACCAGCCATTTTAAGAAGCATTATAAATTATAAAACAAAGATCGACGTGGAAACAAACCAGAGCGATCTTGTCAATACTTCCTACCCCAGGGATTACTCATCACCTGCTCACACGTGCTGTATTAACGTGCCTACACGTGCTCCTCTGGCATTACCTATTCACACGACACGTGCCTTAATTGACTGACAAATGAAAGGTCCACGCGTCAGCTGATTTCTGGCTTAGTGGCGTCAGAAAAACCATCAATCTAATAGTTAAGTGGCTTTGGTGCGCAACCACGAGGAGAAACTGAATATAGGAAAGTTCGTGGTAAAAATAAATTGTTTAAGCATATCTATGTACATCATCAGTCTTGCCTCCAACTTTTTGCGGACCAAAAGAATTAAGTACAGTTACGCACACAAATTACAATATATTATACACACATATTATCCGCGTAAGTTTTTAATTGGCGAGCGGTCAGTGTTATGTAAACATTTTGGTAGCGCTAAGCATTGCTGTCCCAAAGTACCTCAGGACCAGAGAAGATCGTGAGTAAGTCCTCGGAAATATTGTGTCAAAAATGAATACTCGATATCTTTATGAAGCAAAGACTTTTCCTAAATATTTAGCTTTTAGCTTATTATATGATGCATTTTATTCTCGTATGGACCCGTTATACCTAAAATGTTCAGATGCTTGAAGTATTAGAAAAGTACCTAAAATTATTTGCCCAAAAAATTTATGGCGCAGTACAATGTTGTGTTTCAGATTTAATATACAGGCCTCGTATCAATCAGGAATGAGCATTAGCGCGGACAAAAAGCTGGCGGATGCGAACGGAGATGTCTCCGAAGCGAGACAACGTCGGAACCAAGACCTTGGTCGGAACAACCGACCTTACCTGCCCAACACCGTCACGCAACAATAAAGCCCTAACGTTGCACTTATTAGTAACCCTGCAGGTGTTTATTGATCCAGCAGCCTACGCAAATGACTCAGAGCTCTGAAAACATGAGGGCCGGGGAGCTTCCAATACTCGGGGCTTTTAAGACTAGTGTGTGTGTGTATGTGTGTGTGTCAGCTCGTGCTCAACAGCGCCCACTAAATCAATCTGCCACAGGCTCAGGACACGTGCGCTTAAGAGCAATGCTTCCCCTCTTTCTAAAAAATGTTACATGTTCTTATGAGCTTTCTTTTTTCACTCAAGTAGGCGTCTCAACTATGTCAGGCAGGCCAGCCGATCGAGACTACGGTCTACCCCAAGGCCAAATCGAAGTCCTTCAAAAGCACGTTAATAGAAGAAGAAGAAGAAGAAGAAGAAGAAGAAGAAGAAGAAGAAGAAGAAGAAGAAGAAGAAGAAGAAGGCGTCTCACCTCAGTAGTGTAAAGATAAAGACATAAATAAAGAACAGAGGTCTCGAATACGTTCGTGCGTAACTACTATTTCGGGGATTAAACCATAACTGCATAAACGAGGATAAAGCCATTTCTATATTTATATATATATATATATATATATATATATATATATATATATATATATATATAATTATAATGCCACATGTTTACGCTCCTCTACTGTGCGTTTGATCTAACATATATAAATTCTAAAAATCTGATGTGAAATTGGTGTATTTTTTCTCTACCGGCCAAGTCTCTATTACAATTTTATATTTTATTCCGAACCTCATCCTGTTTTTTACTTGAAATTAACATACCACTCCCATGTTCCGGTAAAAAAAAAACTTTTTCCAGCATCCCAAGAAAGTACAAGAACCTATGAGGTAACGGACTGTTTGCCTCGACGTGTTCTTACTTGGCCAGCCGACCATCCGGGCAGCCCAAAGCCATGGGGATATTTTCTACATAGGACTCAACTTAAGCCAAAGAAGTGTCCTTTCAAGACGTCTATAGCACGACCAGAAGATCCTCTCATTCGCTCAGGACTCGGCCAGAGACGTGCCCTTCCAAGACGCCATGGAGGAACCTTTCAGGAGACCAATGAGGCGTGGCGAGAGGAGGATTAGTTTGATGAGAACATGGACCTAATCCTCTTATTTATGTGAGAGGATCCTCTATTCAGCTACTGAGGATGAGGTCTCCGTAACACAAGTGTCTTTTCAAAGGTTATTCACCGACGCAAATGTCAAGTGACGGAAAGCACTGTCGTCTTGTTCGAGTACTTGAAAACATAAGAGCATCATTTCAGTATTCGTTTTACTTATAAATCTTATATATATATATATATATATATATATATATATATATATATATATATATATATATATATATATATATATATATATATATATATACTATATATACTATATAAATGTACATGTATATATAGAATCCACTGGTCATTTTTTACCAGATACTTATGTGATTGAAATAGCCTCTCGAATTCTTCACACTTTGGATATGCTAGTCACTACAAAGCCTTAGATCCAAATGCCAGAAATATAAAGTAATTCTGATGTCCGGTAGCGGGGATCGAACCAGCATCCCAAGTAATCAGAACAAGGTCACGTTGCCAAACATATCTCTTATAAAAAATACTGACGTCCCCACATCTTGGGGATAACTTACACCCAAGGGGATTATCATTCACAAGCACATCTACCCCAGCCAGAATTCGAACCTAGGCTTTTGCTTTAGAAAGGGTCAGCTTGATAATTCTGTTATGGGCAGACAAGCAAGTTCAATTATCTCATAATTTCCAATGGGCGAAAGTTCTTCCCAAGGTACAGTGAATTCGACATCAAGTGATACTTATGACTTGGCGTCTGTGAGCATAAAAAAGTCATGCGTGTAACAGTGATAAAACTTCAATATATATACAGTATATATGTGTGTGTGTGTGTGTGTGTGTGTGTGTGTATGAACGCAGCCTCAGTTTTGTCACTTCACACTCAATTCTTTCATGACCTGCATTTTCAACCTACCAATTTCTATGAAATCATTATCGCACACGCGGAGGTCTGGAGGTGACGCCGTGACAAAAATCCTTGCCCCGTCGAACCCGCTGACCTTAAACGTACTTGAATGTCCTAGTGTAAATCTCCCAAGCATCATTCATTGCCTTTAACCGATTTGAGGGGAGAGGAGACTTTTGCTGATGTTCTGAAATACAGTCCGAATAGTGAGAACTGTCCACAAAATTAAAAGACACATTGCGGTCAAATTACAATTAATCAAATAAATACGACCATTCAAATCAAAGACATAAAAATAAAAAAAAATGGAGAAAACCTGACAGCAATAAAATACAATAATTCCCAACAAAGAGAATAAAACAAAACAAAACTAGATAAATAATAGAAGCGAAAACAACGCAAGAAAAAATATTGAAAGAAGTGTATGTGTGTGCGTGTGTTCGTGTAGGACGGTGAATGGGGGAGCGGGGATTGGTCCTTCTTTCCAGACCTCCAGAGGGTAATTTAAAGCATCCGTAATGTGGAATATTTTGAGCATTCATGAGAGGCCATTACACCGCGGGTTATGTTCTGGGGAAAGCGATAGGCCTAAATAACAACCGGAGCCTATAACCAGATGAATAACTCGAGTGTCAGGTGCAGCCCCGGCCTATACGGGATATCAAGGATGCTAGAAGGAGAGAGAGAGAGAGAGAGAGAGAGAGAGAGAGAGAGAGAGAGAGAGAGGGGGGGAGAGAGAGAGAGAGAGAGAGAGGGTTCTTGATAGGCGTTGGGGTTGGGGGAGGGAAGTGAAGAGTGGGTTCAATGATAGGCCCTATGGGAGGTGGAACACCCGGCCTGGAGCTCCTTCACACGTAATGGCAACCTCATGATTTTGCGCGCGAGCTCTCTCTCTCTCTCTTATAAAACTGAAAATAAAAACTAGACTCAACGATCAACCATTTCAAAATAAAACCCTAAGGTCCTGTCCTCAAAAGAGTTTTAATATCCTGAAAATGACGTTGGTTTTACTGGACGATGTTAGCCCAGACGAACGAGACAAGAACAGAAGTCTCTGCGGAGTGAAATCTGGACCAAAGACCTAAGTCAA
This sequence comes from Macrobrachium rosenbergii, assembly GCF_040412425.1. Taxonomy (NCBI): domain Eukaryota; kingdom Metazoa; phylum Arthropoda; class Malacostraca; order Decapoda; family Palaemonidae; genus Macrobrachium; species Macrobrachium rosenbergii. The sequence goes on along the minus strand of NC_089772.1, from coordinate 8,939,435 downwards.
ATTTGGCGCCTGAAAAAATGAATGAAGAAATAAAAGAAAAAAAATGCGTCCAGCCTACCTGCTGTTGTCCCTACCAGTCATTAGCCTGCCAGACACTCTTAATGAGGCAGGTTGGCTAATTTGGACATTCATACATCACCTAACGAGGAATGGGCATGACACCAGAGGAGGATCTAAATAGCAACAAGTGATACCATCCTTATGATACGGACCTCAAGAGGGCATCACAGGCTTATTCTGCACTTAACATAGTTATTTTTTTTTTTCACCTTTTACAAATAACTGCGACTTCGGTTGGTTGAGCTTACTCTAAATACACGATTTGGATGTCGCCGACAAAAACATTGAGATGAAAGCTTAATTTTTTTTGTTTTTAAATGATAGGACTCGGCATATTTCAATGCCGGAAGTAACCCTGAAGACTTAGTTTTGTAAATGTCGGCAATTGGTTTTATTAGTATCTCTTTTCATCTTTTTTTTATTTCATTCCTACCTTACCACTTCTTCACACGAAGACCTTTACAGAAAGGAGAATGCGAAATAATCATTATAATAAACATAATGTCAATCATTCCCCTCAAGGAATAATTAACAGCAAGATATAGAGAGAAAGAGAGAGAGAGAGAGAGAGAGAGAGAGAGAGAGAGAGAGAGAGAGAGTCTTTCGCCCTACAGATTCATCAGAGGTCGCTAGATGATGTAAACAAACAAGCTGCACGACTTTCTTCCCAGGCATCGTGAGCGCTTTGGGTGCTGAGAGGGAAACGGTCGTCCCTACAGCGCCATTTCTTCTTCAGGAAGGTCATTCCGTTGGGAAACCTTCCTACAGGCAGACAGACACACACAGAGGAATACGTGTATAAATTATGTACACACACATGCATATATATATACACATTGGTTGCTTTTTACCGGAAACGTATACAATTTTTTAAAAACCACAATCGTCCTGATGGGGACGAAGCACTTAACAATCATAGTACTCCTTGGGCGTAAGTTATTCTAAGGTATAGCGAATTGGACATTGAACAATTTTTGTGTTTTCGCCGTCTATAAAATGGGAAGGCTCCGGTAAAAAATTAAAAAGAACCAACCCCACAATCATCCTTCAACCGCTGATCGAAGACGAAAGTTTTGTGCGAAATAATCTCCGATATCAAGTCAGTTATTTCCTTTTATAAACATTACCAGAAATTCACCACTGCCTCATACGATTTCATAACTCTTCTTTGTCTTTAGCTCTTTATCGATATCCCCTTTCAATCTAAACTCACTGAGACTCGGGGTGTCCTCCAATTTCACGGATCTGCATCAGGAAGATTCTAACTACAAGGTTCATTCAAAACAAGGTACCTTTTAAAAAACAAGATACCTCGCTATCTCCAAGAAATTTATCGCTAAAAACAGTTGTGCTTTGAATAAAAAGCGTATTCATTGCAGTACAACTGCACTTTCATTTACAGTCGAGATGCAGCATTGGATCGATTAGGTCCCATGACGATACACCCACGCTTTTGATGTATTATTTGGTCAAGAGACCATGACTGATACAGCGGCCCTCCAGTTTTAAGTCGAGCATCGGCAGTAATGTGCAAGATCTTCCATCCCCTCTTCAAAAGGATGAGATTTATAGACATTGGAGGCAAAGGTGGCCATTCGGGAAGGTTAACAAGATATAAGCAGCGCAGCCAAATTTTTTTTTGTGTGTGTGTGTGTATGCTCTCAAACTGAGTACTGTATACTATATATATATATATATATATATATATATATATATATATATATATATATATATATATATATATGAATATATATTTCTATGAATAAAATCACCGGTTGTGTAATCAAAATATATAGTGGGGCACCACATCTAATTAACATACCACTGCTCTGAATTCGGATGCCATGAGAAAAGAGTCAGCTATTTCCATCTTATTTCCCAGACTTAATACGACTGCCGTCACTACGGAGCGACAGAGAGCGAGAACGAGAGAGAATTAGACTATTTTTCATGTTTCTATCTGCTGAATGTGCTTAATCTCTCAAGATGAAAAGTTTTCATGTACATCACAGTTATCCAAACAATAAGTATGAACGCGATCACTTTACATAACACTTTGAGTCTAAAATCCCAGTACCCGAAAAATTTCTGAGAATAACACACACAAGCATGAATAACGCTAATTATGGTAAAACTTTAACCAGAATGAGAGAAAAAAACAACATTTACATTTTTGTCATTCAGCACCAACCTTTTGTAACAATTACAAAACTCTTTTTGAATAATCTACGTGACTAAGTCACATCTGCCCCCAAGCATCAGCCATGGTGGCTAAAGTGCCCCATGGGCAACCTCCCCTGAATGGGGCAACCATAACGGTTGATTGCCCAACCGGCTACTAAGGGGAGAGAGAGAGAGAGAGAGAGAGAGAGAGAGAGAGAGAGAGAGAGAGAGAGAGAGAGAGTAAATTTTCTCTTAAGACTTTGATGAACATTTCTTTCGTTACTTATTATGCGGAAACAATGAGATCTTTATAAGCAATACAGAGCCTAAAAAACACTCCCCTACGACCTATTAGTTTCTTTCTTTAAAATGGTCGTTTCCTCTCCAACAGACATCCCACCCACCGTCAATTATCCCTAGCACAGCATCCTTCAACTTTTTCATCTCCCAGGCTCTTCAGTCTTCTAGGCAAGGATCCTTAAAACCCCATCTGCTTAAAAGGACCATCGGATGGCGACCCAAAACTTCATCTGACCTTCCGCGACCTTTCCCTACATAAACAAATGTAACTACCCCTGGAAAAGACGACCTGGCGATGACGACCACACACACTAACTTGTTAATAAGATACAAGAGTATGCTAATCCCCTACTACATGAATGAGGGTCCCTCGCTGAAGAGTGAATGGTGGATGGTGTGAGACCCAATTCACTCATTCCCAGTAAGTGGAGGGACTTGATGATTATGTATTGAGAGAGAGAGAGAGAGAGAGAGAGAGAGAGAGAGAGAGAGAGAGAGAGAGAGAGAGAGAGAGAGAGAGAGAGAGAATTAATGGTACTGCTCTGCCAATTTGTGATTGAGGCACAAAAGATTAATGATCATGCTTTGTCAATTTGTGGTGAGAGAGAGAGAGAGAGAGAGAGAGAGAGAGAGAGAGAGAGAGAGAGAGAGAGAGAGAGAGAGAGAGAGAATATTTATGAACACGCATTGCCAATTTGAGAGAGGATGTACAAAAAAGCTGAACTACGGCAGGTTCTACCCTACTGGATCATCAACATAAATATTCAATAGAGGAATCTGACTTTCCAATGGCAGCGGAGCAAAGCCTAACTTCTCTCCATAGCAGCGAACTAAGGCCTAAATGACAGTAATAAACTCGGCCTCTAAATTTCATCAGAAAGTGAAGGTTTAGCGCGTGTCAGCGATATTCTACACCAATTTTCTCGCAAGTTACAGCAACGGATAATCACTTCCCTGGCTCTCTTACCATATATAACATAATTCAAACGAACGGGTTGACCACCTGAGTGAAAATGTTAATTTCGAAAAAAGGGGGCCGGGAGCTTATTTCACCCATGAAACAAGCAGAGACTCCCTATTATATTACCGCTAAAATGACGAATGGTCAAGTCCTCTAAGATATAAACGATGGGAAGGAATGTAAAATTCTAACTTCATTGGGCATCTGCTAACATGACTGGGTTGGGAGGAGATTTGTAACATTACAGTTCTACACGCAGACGAATCTTTAGCTTTATTCCCAACATAATCTAAGAACACATTTAATCACATGGCAAAAAACCTAGGATTGCAAGATGAAAAATCAAATGTCTCGCCATAATATTTCAAAGAAAACATGCCGTACAGTGAACGAACGCGTCCCAACTTCACGCACTTGTCAATGACATATTTAAGCGAAAATGAACATTAAATGAACATTTCTGCACTGAGGCAGCTTTCAATAACTTCCCTTTGCACGAAAGTGCCCGATGATCCCACCTCAACAATTATAAAATCACAGTACAACTGATAATCGAAAAGCCTCAAGTTGATGACGCATTTCGACCGAGATCCATCCCGTGGGAACTTACCGAGCGCTTAACCAAATGATATCTCCAGGATCCATCTTGGCCCGTAGTGAAGAGAAATAACCCAATCAATCACTAGGCTTTTTACCGTTAAAAAAAAAAATAAATAAATATATCACCGAGAGACTAAATGTGAAAAGGTTTGGCGTTCGAGACAGACAATAATTTGAGCGTGACCTCTTGAGCTGAAAAGGTTAAGGTACGGGTAATACACGGAGTTCTGGTCTCTCCAGATGCAGCAATCTTTAGGTTGTTCTCCCAGCATCACTGTTTGGGTTGATAATTACTAATACATTTGGGCCTAGTAATCATCATTACCATTATTACAAGCCAAGTGCTACCCTAGTTGGGAAAGCAGAATGCTGCAAGTCCAAGGGCCCCAAAATGGAAAGCAGCCCATCACAAGAAAATAGATAAGTTAAGAATAAACTACCAAAGGAAGAGAACAGTACTTCATATAAGTTATGAAATAAGACTGTCCGCCTGCTCAACAAAAATTATTTTATACCAAATTTGAAATTCTGGAGTTCCAGCAGTTCAGGTCAACTGTATGATCTGGATGGTCATCCCGCAATTCGGTCACAACAGGAATAAAACCTCTAGGGAAGCGAGACCCACTTGTTTCTTCGATGATCAACCAATACGTCAAAACATTTATCTGCAGAAATATAGCTTTCTGAGTTAACGTAATAATGGAAAAAATTACATCAAACAAAAGCGATATGATCAGCTATTAGCTTCTCCACCTTTTCCTGAGTCGCGTTTTTTTAGGTAATTATTATTCGCCGTTTAAATTGCTTATTTTTAAATAAAATGTTAGAAACGTACGAATAATTATAAGCATTTCAAATTATATCTTCCATTACTCAAAAATAAGAAAAAACATATTAATTAGCCTTATTAAAAAACTACTTTGTAACAAAAGTGCAGTAGAGAAGTTTGCGGGGACAGCACCACATTTCACAGAGAAAACTGCCAATAAGACTGACGACCATCGCTGATCTATCACCATCAAAATCGACCCCGCTGAGCACCGTTCACAGATCCATAAAATGGCCATCTTGTGGGCAAATAATTTGCCAGTCCTAAAACGCCTTTTCCAGCATCCTTGATACCCCAAAACGGAGTGGGTGGGGGTGAGGGCAACCTCCTAAAGTCTGCGCTAACAAGACGATGACGATGCGAAACGACTGTAATGATGCGGGATTTATGTAAGATACAAAGAGCCGAGAGAGAACTACCTGGGAAAGGGATAAGAAAAGCTCTGAACAGGAGAGGATTTACATGGAGAGCTACGTCATCTCGTTGTCTTTCTGATGCGCCCTACGTACTGAAGTGAATTATACTGTTCTGAATTGAAATGGCCAATTGCGGGGTCCTTCCTTCAACACTGTAAAATACTGAAGCTTTTAAAATAGTTTTTTTAGTCCTGCATTTTGACAACTTCCCATCATCCTAGACTTGAGTATTTCATTCCTGAGTCTACACGTCAAAAGTCTAAATAATATGTTCAAGAGTCATTTATTATTTATCTTAGAGCGCATCTCAATTTAAATTACATCATGAATTCCTTTAGAGGCCCCTCCTGTGTTTACAAAAGCCGTGTCTTCACAAATTCAAGCCTTTTATATATTCTGCAGTTTATTTCCATGAAGTCTGGAATGCCCATTATCATCTTAAATTCAAAATGATTTGTCCATAATTGAATCTTTCCAAAAAAACTAGCAAATGTTTAATCTTACAATGACGCTTTTGCTTTCCCAAACCTCTAATGACAAAATGCAAGGTTCAGCCAATGACCACTAAAATACCCATTGACTATTAACTTGAACATTTATAGGTTTAAAAAAAAAATACGTTATTTAATAGAAACAAAGTTCTTCTAACCACGATGGCAGAATCCAGCAAGCAACACTTCAAAAAAGTACATTCTAACAAACATAAAGTGAGATACTGAAGCAGCCTTTTTACCTCCCGCCAAGGACGCTGAGAATTCGCTAAGGTTACTCCATAATTCTTAAATGGCTGTTTAACAAATGAATAAGGGCTAGGAACAGATGCCCCTTTCATTCCTGGAGCTGAATACGTGAACACAGAAGGGAAAAAGTAGCTACAGATTAGGAACGAAAAAATTTTCTAGCCGACAGAGAGAGAGAGAGAGAGAGAGAGAGAGAGAGAGAGAGAGAGAGAGAGAGAGAGAGAGAGAGTGGAACTAATACCAACAATACGATGTACAGCGTTAAAGCAAAAATAATTGCATAAAAGGACATCGTTGATAATCGATAATTGTCGGCCCCCTAATCCTTCACAAATAGTTCTCTCTCTCTCTCTCTCTCTCTCTCTCTCTCTCTCTCTCTCTCTCTCTCTCAGGCAATTTAATTTAAATAAAGTGTACGCAAGAACGTCAGATGTAAAAATGATGCTCTTTTATTAATAAATAAATATGCAAAAAATGACAGAACATTACAACGAGCTGGCTTGATGAAACTTTATGCACGTAATCACTCCTTAATGACTAAAGTACAAATTATTCAACTGATTCATCACAAGAGGCGTTGCAATTATCCCGAGATTAAGGTCTATTATGTAAAGAGAAAACAAAGTTCAGTGCACCATGCAAGTATGCATTGAAGAGATCGTAAAAAGGAAAATTAAATTTAGTCATCAACTTTGGCTGAAGCTGATTCTGACTGCAAGCTCAAAGCCCATTCTTTCTCACAGGGGTCTGCCTACACTTGACCAATGAGCATTTTGACTGTTAATTCTATGCTTCCATGATCCACTATAACACTAACTAGAAGTCCGGGTTCTTAACATGAACTTTGGACAATTCGCTAATAGCCCTCGAACACAAACTGACATATATATATATATATATATATATATATACAGTATATAAGGGAAGTTTTCATAATAACAGCAAGACTATTATCATGATTTGTTATTCACTATTTATATAGCTTTATATGGGGCAAGTCTAAAAGGTCATTACTCAACCATACAAGAATCTATAGAACATTAACATCCCCTTTCGTGAAAAAAAAAGTAAAATACAAAGAGAAGAGAAAAAAACAAAGATAAAATCAAGAAACAATAATGTCCGTGCACAAACAACAATGTAAGCCAGAAAACTCAGAACGGAGTTGAGGTATTCAGGGCTAATGTCATTACCAAGAAGTACTAAGCCTCTCTTGAACTGACGAGCATCATCATCAACAATAAAATTCTACAACAGAAACAACAGCAGCAACTACAACCCCGTATACACCGCGACACCATAGTCAGTCTTGAGCAGTGATAAAACCGACAAGGCCATAATTAACCTAATCCAGTAAGCAGCCACAGAGCGGCCGAACACCGCAAGTGGCACCATATGTCGCGTTACAGCGACGGCAATTGCGGCAAATACCAATGCCCCTCCCAGGAGCCCCGCTGGTCTTGCGACGGGGGATTCGTCATTAACATTCCCCACAGAATCCTCTACTCCCTGGTAATAAGTCCTGAGATGATGTTATTTATGACAAAGACTACGTACATTGGTGGGACAAGTATTCAATTCAGCAAGCTAAAGACAAGAAAACCATTTTATTATTATTATTATTATTATTATTATTATTATTATTATTATTATTATGAATAGTAATAGTATGAATCAACAAATCTGCAGCTATTAAGTAACAAACGACATAATAGTTACGCAGCAACATCAGTTGCACCAAGAATTTTTATAATAAAAATGAATCTTTATCTCTGTGAATTATAACTGCTGTACTTCTATGGATGAGAAAGAATTTCGCTGAAAATGGATAAAATGCCCTATTACACAGCATCCAGAAATTTAACAACTTATTACTCAAAATATATAATTATATATAATTATGATCCTACTTACCTTGCAGCTATACAGGTGGTACATGTGGGTAAACTCGCTTTTTACCAAGAAATCTCTTTCTACCTATCAATATGTGAATGCCTGGTAGTGTTTCAAGGTCACTAAAAATCAAGTTTTGATTGACAGTACTATTGGACGAAAAGTTTTGCCAGAAGTCTTCCATGCTCGTACTATTTACTGCAGTTGGACAAGACCAATTAAGAAACGGTCCACAGTTGAAAGGAACCTTTCAAAAACTTGAAATGCTACGAAACAGAAAGCTTAAAAGCCTTAAAGGCGCAATGAAAAAGGCAAACGGAACGTTTGCAAAACAATTAAAAGAGCATGAAAACAAATCTAAGTAATGCTTAAGGTAGACAAAACCGTAGATGAATAAAAGAAAAGTCACATGCATCTTACCCTTTGCACCTATCTTCCCGCCGTAGGGGCTGACCTCGGCGCACACAAATTACAGGTCCTAAGGAGCCAAGTAACGAGCATCTGCAACCGTCTGAGAGAGAGAGAGAGAGAGAGAGAGAGAGAGAGAGAGAGAGAGAGAGAGAGAGAGAGAGAGCCAGCCTCGGGGGCTGCAACGAAGCAGCACCAATCTTCGCGCCAAAATCGTGGAACATTCTTTTCTTTTCCCGCTCGCAATTTTTGAAATCTCTCTCTCTCTCTCTCTCTCTCTCTCTCTCTCTCTCTCTCTCTCTCTCTCTCTCTCTGCACACACACACACACACACACGCGCGCGCGCAAAACACAAATGACATGCATGGGTCCAAAGCCGTTCTTCATCTAATAACATATCCAGACCCGAGCACCACACCCAAATACTATGTATACAGGATACCCAGCCTACATTTAAAGTCTCCAAATCACGTTTCAGTACTATCTGCACCTGGGATGCATGTTGTACTATTTTCACCATCATTCCCAAGAAATTATTATTGCTATTAATTTGCTGTTGTTATTGGTGGCGGTTGTGCTATTATTAATATTAATATCGGCGTTGGTCAATCATTTCTACTGATACCGATGTCATAGATACACATAGAAATCGTAAGCAAAACGAAGCTAGTAACAGCATCGAACAGTTTACCCAAAAGCAAAATTCACTTGACAGTACGCTGAAATTGATAAACAAATCCCACACTATCCGTAGCTGCACAACGTGCACCATAGAAACGAGAAATGAGAAAACAATGAAGAAAGAGAGAAATACACAAAAAGTGCTATAAACAAATGACGCTTGGCGCCTTACCGTAACAGGTTGTAAGCGATAGGCGAATGAAGCTGATTACTGGCGATTTCATTATCAAGGAACTCGCTCGCCTGGAAACCTGTTCGTCAGCGATTCATTGAGGGGTTTGTGTCTTTACGAAGACGTTAAGTATATATTTAAACGCGAAATTTACGAGATTTTTTTTTTGTGGACTGGGACGCTTGGTAGAGCACCCACACGTACAAACACACACACACACACAAGCATTTCCGCCCTACTCATGGTGGTGCTTGCTTTTAGCATCCCGGCTTTCACCAAGAGTCTATTTGGATGCAACTACTAACTTCATGAGTTTTCCAGCCCTGCTTGTGACCACTACCAGGTACCTACGTCACGGCTTAGGTCAAAATTGGCACGACGGGTGTTTAACGGAGTGCCCATCTACCGGTCTGCGCAGGAGTCGAACCTTGAACCCCTCTAGTCTGGCAGGCGAGGACAGGACCGCTGTAGTATATTACATATACCACGTAAGCTTTCCCCATGTATTGCGAACATCGACAGAATTAGCAACCAGATATCCTCACGCCCGAGGGAAAAGGGATATAAAGAAACACCTTGAAAGAGACTGGTCTAAAACGGAACAAACAATCTGCTCGTCAAAATCAAAGAGGTGATACGAATGCGAGAAAACATGATCCAAGAAATAACGTGGCATAGCCAAGGGTAAAAAAAAAAAAAAAAAAAAAAAAAAAAATCTTCCAAAACAAGATGATCCTCACCTCCAGCCAACCATTCCGGCTCGCGCAACATTCCAGGAACCAGACTGAATTGGCGCAAGTCGAACTGGATTGACGTGTTAGACAGGGTTGAATGGTCATCTCGCCTCATCTTTTGAACTGGATGCACAGACACGAGCATGTATATGTTGCATGAGAAGTATCGTCTTCTGAATGCTGTCAAGTGTATCGTTATGATACACAGAATGTATACTACAGTTCTTACTCACACAACTGTTTGCAGTTGTGAGGAAGAGTTATACATGTGCTCACATAAACAAGAATAACACTAAAATGAGGAAACAAGTAAATTCAATCTATCATGTAAGGAACGTCAAAATCTACTGAAATATTTCAGGACATTTTCCTCCGTTTTCAATAATATGAGATTTCTTCACCAGTTATCAGCGATAACCTTCAAATTACGTTTCTTAGGATAATCAAAATACACATTTTTAAAATCAGTTTTGTGCCCATGTATACACATGCACACATATGTGTATGTATGTTTGTGTGTGTATGTATATATATATATATATATATACACACACAGAATCTATATATATTGCTTTTTACCAGAAATTATATATATATTATATATATATATATATATATATATATATATATATATATATATATATATATATATATATATATATATATATATTATATATATGTATGTATATATATATATAAATAAATACTCAGATGATGATGAGATTCATATTTGTAGATGTACCACAGAGGGAAATGAACCCCAGGCTGACTGGTTTTGTCTTTAAGGGACTGTTATAAGGTAGAAGAAATTTACAATACATAGAGTATGCTAAATAGACATTACAAAAGAACATACAGCCAGCTGGAAAAAAAAAATGCATCTGAACGTGGGAAAAAAGAGGCCACCCCCTCCATTTACAAATCTTGTTCATCTACGGGGTGGGCTCACACCTTTGCTCCTGGCCCAGGTACTACATTATTATTGCAGTTCATGAAAAATTGTTGATAATAATAATAATAATAATAATAATAATAATAATAATAATAATAATAATAATAATAAAAGTATCATATCTAATTATATATATATATATATATATATATATATATATATATATACATATATACACACACACATATATATACTTATATACACACACACACATATACATATATATATCCTACAAGTTTCAAGAATTCTTAAAATCCTCTTTAAACATGAATGAATACATGAGAGAGAGAGAGAGAGAGAGAGAGAGAGAGAGAGAGAGAGAGAGAGAGAGAGACTCCTCTAGGTAATAAAATGCCGCCCATCTTCCCAAAATCACGAAAATTACGTTGAAACTAACAGCTGAGTTCGGGAAAATTTGAATGAAATGAAGGGTGAACTACTTTTAAGGCAAAAGATAATGGCTTCTAATAATGTTTTGAACAGAGGAAGAGCAGTTTTAGCCACAGGATAAGAGGGACATCCAATCTCAGAAAAAAATGAACTAAAAGGAGAGAGACTTTAGGTAAATCAGTTTATTCAGCCGTTCAAGTATTTTACTTATTCACCAGCTCAGGTGCTTCACATCCATTAGAAACCATCGAGCCCAACTTTTTTTTTTTTTAAAGCAAACATTTATGTAATGATAAGTTACTTAAACCCCTTCGTGAGGGCGTTACGTAAGCTACTACTGAAACTACACCGGCTACCAAGGAAATATGACGTCAGTGATATTATGATTGTCAATGATGTACAATTGTGTTTTCAGGGAATCAATTTGTTCCTTTATAAACGCTGTTACTGTTTTTGTTACAGTTGTTGTGGTTTAGTCTGCTCTTATGTCAGTTATGAGGGATTACATCAGAATTCTGATCAACTGGATTGGATTGGATTATAAAATTCAGGCCAAAGGCCAAGAGCTGGGACCTATGAGGTCATTCAGCGCTGTAATAGAACAGAATCAAAGTTTTAAAATATTAATCAGAGGAAAACTTCACAGTTACATTTTGAAACAATTGTTAAGAGATGGTGGAAAATAAGATGGAAGTGACAATGAATGGAGGTATAGTATAAGAATGAAAGGGGTTGTATTACCAATTACACTGATTACGCGTTATTATTATTACATTAGTTCCTCATTGGAGGGTGGGTACCGTTCTCAGCTAGCACTCTGCTGGGCCCGCGTTCGATTCTCCGACCGACCAATGAAGCATTAGAGGAATTTATTTCTGGCGATAGAAATTCATTTCCGTTACAATGTGGTTCGGATTCCACAATGAGTTGTAGGTCCCGTTGCTAGGTAACCAATTGGTTTTCAGCCACGTAAAATAAATCTAATCCTTCGGGCCAGCCCTAGGAGGGCTGTTAATCAGCTCAGTGGTCCGGTTAAACTAAGATATACTTAACTTACTATACAGCGAATGTTGGAAAATTGTTTAGAAAACAAATTATCTTCACAAATTCTTGCTTCTCCCAGGACTTGAACAGGATTTTTACTAGAGAAAAAAGTGAAATGGGCTGGCAGGCATTTGGGTTTTGGCAATCCCAGCAGGCTTGGGTGTCCCCGGAGGGCTACACGATGTCCCCTGGGCGCAGTCATTAGGAAAAACAAGGCATAACTTCCTGGGGGTCGAACGAGTTTCAGCGGTTGTCCTGCAGAAGCTCCAAAACGAGAGGGTGCTGTTTTTATATGCGTGGACCCCATTGTTCTCAAGCGCAGTTGAAGTGAATCTCACAAGGAGACTTCTTGTCCTAGGCCTCTCTCTCTCTCTCTCTCTCTCTCTCTCTCTCTCTCTCTCTCTCTCTCTCTCTCTCTCTCTCTCTCTCTCTCATTATAGTCCTTTCATTTCATTCACTCCTGGCGAA
>NC_089772.1:8906624-8921624 GCF_040412425.1 Macrobrachium rosenbergii | reverse complement strand
CTGAGAGTAGAAAGGTTTGAAAGCTGTAACAGGAGGAAAACCTCAAAGCAGTTGCACATGAAACAAATGTCAGGAGAGGGTGGATAGCAAGACGAAGAGAGCGAATATGAATGGAGGCACATAAAAGGAATGAAAGGGGTAAACAATTTCAGAGTCATAAAGCCAAGGATTTGAGACCCTGTTCTTTCTACGCAGCTGGATCCTGAGGTCATCTAACGCGAGTTGTGGTAGTTACGAAGCAAGGAACGAAGTCAATGGTTATCATCTCTAAAGAACTGCAAAACTTGCTCGTCTCTGTTTTAATCTATCCTTCTTTGGTGCACTGGAAAAGTGTCACAACTAGTGAATGTTACCAAGCTGAACAGACGAAGACTTGGTTATTTTCACAATTATTTTTGCTTTGTATAATTTCTAATCGTTGGCTCACTTGAGTTTTTTTTAATTAATTGAGTTGTAGCCATATTTAACATACGGGTTCGTATGTAATATTATATATAGTATGTAATACATGAAATATACACAATATACAATAATCATATATATATGTATATATATATATATATATATATATTTTTTTTTTTTCCTTAAGTATACAATTCGCTTTTACTTCGTTTTCTTTCCTCTTTTCCTTCGGTTTCTTTGCGCTCGATTTTGTTTCCATGAGTCAACTATGTCAGTTCTCTTTGATGGTCACAGTCTGAAAACAAAGTATGCAAACAATTTGAAAATAGCAAGTTTAATCTTTTAATAAAATATCATTATTACATTTTTACAATGATTTATACTCTAAATTTATAGTTCCACCCTTCTGTCGGAACGGGGTAGAACTAGATTATACACAAGTTTTCAAAACGTAGTTTCAAGCCAGGGTTGTAATGACGGGGAATTATGATAACTATATCGTATTTTTGTATACGCGTGTCGTCCACATCCTATTTTCGACCTTATTGGACGTGTCTTGTCGACATTTGTCATTCCTGAGATTTTTTCTTTCCAGCTACTCCGGCATTAACCTTTCTTTAAGTACGTGTAGACTGGAACAAGACGGCCATTGGAATAACATGTGTGCTGGTTACTTGGCTTGAGGTGAAAAGACATTCTCTCTCTCTCTCTCTCTCATGTAAGAGGGAAGACTGGAGTCCTTATTAGTTCCGGTTAAAATTCCTTTAAGAGAATGACTACGCTTAGCCTCGATCGAATCTGAAGTGTTTCATTAGGTTTCTTGTCTATTTCTTGAGCTACATGGAATTTTCATTTTATTTTCTAAGCTGTTCTATTGACGACGCTATGCATCATGATAACTGAAAAAAACAAGAACTTTAAAAATTAAGTATTCACCATCTGTGAAAGAAAATATCAATTTCGAGGTACAAAAAGTACTTCTTTTCTCATTGTATTCATTTAGATATTTCCTTTTTCCTTTGTCGTCCATGTAATTTCAACTAAGAGGGTCTTTTTCCTTTTTCTTCTTTTCAACTTAATGGTGGTAGAGCACATGGCAGGCATTAGCAAAGTGTATAGCTGGGTTGTCGCCCTGCCGTCCACCAGTCGACCTAGTTGCACATGCGTATCAGTACCAACCGGAAGGCACCACCTTTATGGCAGAATCCCCCTCAAGGGGAGAAGCGAGCACGGTGAATAATAATTACAGATATATATCCATGAAAACGCGCCATTCCGAACACATTAAAGATAGTAATACCGGAACTTATTTTCAATACTCTGAAACTGTGGTTTTTCACCTTCAAATCAATAGAAAGTTATCCAGTACCGTATGCGCACAGAAGTGGGCCCATACGCTAATATTACGCGTTTGGTAAAACGCGACGGAACTAAATATAATTATTATTCACACAGACATTTTTTGCCCTGTTACTAAATATATATATATATATATATATATATATATATATATATATATATATATATATATATATATATACACACATGTGTGTGTGTGTGTGTGTGTACAGTATATGCAGAACTTTGTCGTCCTAGAATCTGGATAATACATTGATTCTCCGATCTGAGCAATAATGGTGACTGGCCAAATCAAGTCTATCAATACATTACTGTATGTAACAGATGATTGTGGGAGTATATTTCGAGTGCATGAGTGTATTCACAGGTACTGCAAATCAAACGAAAACATCTGGAAAATATAGGAATTTTCTAATGTTAATGAAAGTTTTAACTCGTTTCAAATTTAAAAAGTGCATATATATATACTTTTGGCGATCACTGAATTCAAAATGGGTTCTGGATGGATGAAAAGAAAATTACTGGGAATTGTTACAACAGTCTCAGTTCCACGTCAACCATGAGGGCAAGATGACTGGGCAGCACGTGCCCCCAAGGCTCAGGGTGCTGAGTGATATTGTGGTTACTAAATCCATGTGCGGACAGGATACCCGATATCAGGTGTCCCTTGGCACCCACAGATCGAGTGTCTGGTCTCGTTAATACAACACCGAGGTGGTGTTGATTTCACATCTAATTTTTCCCTTAAGCAATAATGATAATAATAGTAATATACCTGTTGGCATCGAAGCCATACACAAATAGTACTGCTTATAAAGTTCCACACTTACAATCAATGACGATGAACCTTCTCCTGAGATTTTGCGTTTGTGATGTTGGGTTCACCTCACCTTACAATTTCCGTTCTGATGATTCAATGGCTATTTCCAAACGAGTCTGTGGTTGCTATGCGCTCATAAATGACGGAACGGTACGAACAGAACAGAACATACAAAATTTAGGCCAAAGGCCAAGCGCTGGTACCTATGAGGTCAATCAGCGCTGGAGGGGAAATTGAGAGTAAAAAGATCTGAAAGGTGTATCAGGAGGAAAGTAGGATGGAAGAAAGAGAATATGAATGGAGGTACAGTAAAAGGAACGAAAGGTGTTCCAGCTAGGGGCCAAAGAGACGCTGCAAAGAACCTTAAGAAATGCCTACAGTGCACAGTGTGAGCTGCACTGACGACACTACCGCCCTACGGGTGACAGAACGGTATGGCTTCTTGCGTTGTATCTGTGGTATACTGACGTAAGACACGGACGTCACACATTATCACACGTGTATTAAATATTAAAAATCGTATGCGTGTTTCCCATACACTGGTGGCATTTAATGAAAATTGAAAAGGAACGCATTAACACAAAAATTCATGTTCATACCGTGTTTAAAATTATGTCCAAGCTTCAGAACGCCTTCTAAATGAAATTCATCGTTATTGTACCCAAGGGTAAGTTTGAAAATATACAGTAGGTCTTGAGTGAAACTCACTATATAAAAGCACAAAACAAAACAAAAATTTCACTATCTTCTCTTATATTTAAGAGCGAATGGGATCTTATTTCTCTGAGCCTTTTAATGTCCTAGAAAAAGGCCGAAACCTGAGGGAGAGTGCTTCAGTAAGTAAAAGTAAGCATTCAGGACCCCATTATAGCGTTAATGGTTGGATCATGTACCACTCGTATTTCTTTTTGTTTACCCACCAATCATAAGGCAGTACAAAAATATAATTTTTGGCTATTGTGGTTTATGTCTTCTTGGTACTGTTTTCCAAATCAAGTCTACCAATTTACTTTCAAAATCTATATTTTCTTTCCTACTGTTGTTTCACTTATCGCCTTTTTGTTAAATTTATTCATTTAAGGTTCGTGTAGTTCGTTACTTCGATTTTCCCTACTTACAAAAATCAATGTTAACTAAAGCAGATTATCCACAAAATGGAAAAATTTATTTTCTTCAGAAAAATAGTAGCTGTTTCTGTTCCTCCGCTTACAACAATGCTACCGATGCCAGAGAACATTTATTTGAAAAACAAACATCTATTCTTTACAGAAGACACAGTAGCTGCTCAGTGTATCTTTTAATGTGGTAGCAGAAGGCTTAAAATACTCATATCGGAGGTTTAAGATTACCCGTGGAGATATCACGGTGTGATACGAGACACTTCTATCTGTTGTTTACTTGCACGTTGCCTTGTTAAGGGCGTAATGTAATCCCCTGCTGGCTACAGATAACAGGAACAAAGGCGTCAAGTGGCAGGGAAAAAAGGGGGATGCCGACGTTGGGGGTGGAGAGACGGAGCATTGTTGAAGCAGATTTCAGGTGTAGCTTAAACCCTCAAGGGACACCCAAACCCACCTTCCCTTTGGTAAGACTTACGATCGAAGAGGGACAGGGGCCAGATTTTCATAGCTAGGTCATGATTTTTTTACTGTTTTGAATTTAATATTTGAGCACTGTTGTTTGTGTACTGCTTGCTGAAACATTGTTATTACAGCCTAGGCAAACAGACCTGAACGCAATGCCTATGTTCCTGTATATAATTTCGGCTGAAGAGGAGCCTAATACGACCAGAAAAAGTGTCGAGTCCTCTAGATTGAAGGAACCCGGGAAATAGGATTTTGATTTGTAATTTCTTACACGTACAGAGTGTAATTCATCCTTACAAAGTCACTACTACATTCACGCATGACTCCAGAATGAAAAGACCATCCATAACATAAACTTCTTAATAAACTTACACACAAAGTTCATCTTTGTGCGCGTGTGCAAAGCACAACTGTGACCACTAGAAGAAACGCATACACGTCAACATACAATCACACAGACAGATGTATGTGTATGTTCTCAGTCAGTCATGAATTATATAGCTGTGTACATAAATTACACCGCACCCTACACACCCCTTCTTTATATATCACTGTGTACTTGTACAGCCTTTAGAAACGTAGGCCCACTCATCACATCAGATCGAAAATCCCGATACATTTTGCCACCGGGGAATTCATTCTCCATGTCGGTTTGGTCCGTAGAATGCTATTGTACGGACGTGAGATTTAACAAAGGCATGATAATGAAAGAGAGAAGAGGAAGGGCCACGCTTCATAACCGCCAATGTGTGTGGGTTGATGAATTGTGCTCGACTTGGATCTGATAACTGTTTTATTTTCACCTGGGGCTCTGATGGGGAAGAGAAGCCGAACAGGGTTATTTATGGGGCATGGTTGCTATTTACATTTTTTTCTGTGCAGAAGTCACGCTTTTATTGGGTCGTGAGCTCGTAAATTTAGTCATTTCGTCCCTCATGTTTAGTTTCTGCTCCGCTAACACGGGTTGCCTGTGAGTTCCTTCTTGCAGGAGAGATGCTACAGTGGTGTTAGTCATATAAGAAAATTTATAACGGGACAATCAAGCCACGTGAATATTAAATGTGAAAAAGGATTAAGGAAAAATACCTTTCATGTTTTCAAGTTTTTTCTGAAATACATGTGACCGAGGAAAATTGTTCTCGATTTTTTTTTTCTCGTAGGTGAGGTTGTTCCAAGCATTTCAAGTTCCTGCCATTCTATGCCACAATGGAAATTTATGCATGCAAGTATTTGTTGTTTGTCTTGACGCTTACCTTTGCTTTTAGATGCAAATGGGTATAATAGCGTGTGCGATTGCCTTTTTTTTATTATTATTTTTTAAGACTAAGCAAATTCTTAACTCCTGTCAATTACTTTCTAATCTAGTTAATCGTCCAACTTTACGTCATAACGTTTCAAGTCGTTGCGCGGAGTGTCCCTGCCATGTCACCCTACGTATTATCAATATCTATATATCTCCACGTCAGTCCCTGTCTCTTCCCTTCCCTAAAGTGCTGTAGAAATTATCCTTTTTAGGAAGAAGACCCTCTATTCCATACCAAACGTCCCACCCCTCCTTTCTCCCGTTCGGCCATACACAGATCAAAGGTGTTGATATCATGAGAGAAATAGTGAAAAATGGACTTGTTTTGATTGACTCGCTGACGCTACAACAATGTAGACCATCTTTGGAAGTGGCACAGGAATTAAAATATCTATATCGGGACCAGTGGATGCAACTTAAATTTGAACAAGGAAACAACTGACAGCCATCTGTGGTCGGATGGATGCATTTTAGAAACTTTAAAAATATCCTTAACCGTTTATGTATGACTAGATAGATGCATCAGACTCAGCAATGGGCACAAAAAGGTATTTAACAATGGGCAGAAGGATGTATTTTCAAATTTATACCAGGGAATGCACAAATATTTAAATAAGGACCAGACGTGTCTATTTTAATTTGCCACGAGTTGGGGGACACAAGTACGTATAGAATTACTGAAGGAAAGTTAGATGAATACACCTCGAAAATTCAAACCTGAGCTGACAATTTTCATATACAGGTGAATGGAGGTATACTTAACATTTGCTTATGACACACGTGAATATGAATTTGCCTTTGAAACTGCATGAGTATACAAACAGCAACACAAATAAGTTGTGTGGGATAAGGTTAATGTTATTTATCCGCGTCTAAAATCAAAAATAAAAAGCACTGAGAATTCTGTATTAAAACTCCAATGAAGGCAAAATCTTCAACAGTATTTCATTATGTTTCATAAACGAGTTTGTTTTCATAGCTATATCGGTGGGAATACTTTGTTGAAAACCAATGAACAGGAAAGCTGACTTAAAATTATCAGACTAAGTAAAAGTGGATTACGAACATTTAGATGAATCAGAACAGAAGTGTCGATAGTGAAAAAAAAAAAAAAAAAGTCGGCAAGAGAGCTGAGGGAATCTGACCAGTAAAGGGTAAATAAAAAAAAAAATCTTAACCAGGGTAGATTTACACTCGTGACAAAAGATCGTACTTTAAAGGCTACAAGGGTCGAGTCAAGGTGATAATCTGTTATAACCCCTATAGGATATAATAAGTTATATCCCTTACATGATATAATAAGTTGTAACCCTTATAGGATATGTTATAACCCATACAGGATATAATAAGTTATAACCCTTATATAGGATATAATAAGCCATAACCTGCTTGACGTAATCGTTGTAAAAGGTGGCAGCCCTTCCAGGGGGACAATGATAAATGCATCCTAGCCCGTTTTCACTCTCTCTCTCTCTCTCTCTCTCTCTCTCTCTCTCTCTCTCTCTCTCTCTCTCTCTGGCGATTAAAATACACGTATCTTGTGAATGTGACTAGTAGATTCTAAGTATGTACTGTGTGTATGTATGTATGTATGTAACGTTCTAGTTTTTCAAACTTTTTTTTTTTTTGCAGTGCTCTGCTACGTATTATAATGTAGTACCATTTTCGGCTTGAGATTGAATCAATATAGCAGCATAGTAGCAGTCTTTATCTCTTCAAGATTTCAGGATTCTCTGCTAGTCCCTAAGGATGAGACTGCTCATCCTGTGGTCTTTTATTGGCCTCAGTAATATAAAGCAAAGCAATATAAAGTAATATAAAGCAAAAGGTCCGAGGCTCGACTCCTTGACGAGGACAGGTGGATTCGGTAAAATCCATTGCGTTTCTCTTGATCCGAACAGTGTACTGTGTACATGAATTAGATGACTGAGGTAAGTGTAGCTAAGGTTGTACAGGAGCATGGGCTAGCAACCCCAAACGAGTCGCTGAGATCACTAACGCTATCGCTTTCAGGCGGCACCCCTTTAAGACTTGAGAGGTTTATGGCTATATATATATATATATATATATATATATATATATATATATATATATATATATATATATATATGTGTGTGTGTGTGTGTGTGTGTGTGTGTGTGTGCATATATATATATATATATATATATATATATATATATATATATATATATATATATATATATATACACGTATGTATGTATGTATGTATGTATGTGTGTGTGCGCAGTGTTTTTCATGTTACATAATTTTACGGAAATATCTGAGTCTCGGGTTTTGGATATTTCTTCTAATGACTCTGCTTTAATCCGCGCTACGTTTTTCTTGATACATAACTTCATAATTACACAAGAAACATATGGTATCTGCTTTTCTCCTTAGTGTTAACATTTATACAATTAATTTTCAGCAACATTAACATTCGAGAAAGAAGATAAAATAGCTAACATGGAAACGTACAAATAAAAATATACATCAACAAAAATTATGAACGAAAAAAACATGCCAAAACGTCATATGGGGAAAACCGCCAATTACAGAATAAAAGCCAATAAAAACAACCGCCAAGAAACTCGAAATACAAGAAACAGGTTAAACAAAGAAGAGACGAAATTGGGAACAGAAAAGAGAAAGATTGGCGCAAGAACGTAATTTTTCTTAGGTTAGGTCAAGCAACAAAAACAGGAGAACAAATGACTAGGAGAAGGCACCAATAAATGAGACATTAATTTTTTTAAAATTTGGTGGCTGAAAGAAAAGAAATCTAGAAGTACAACACGAAAAATAAAAAAAAAATAGAAGACTTCCATAAAAAAGCAATAAAACAGGTCAGACTGAGAGGAAGAATTCTCTAAAAAAAAAAAACCAGCAAACTGAGCAAAATTACTTAAAAATACGGGAGAAGATTCAAAGAAATGTGAAAACGTGCAGTAGAGAAAAAAAAAGGGGGAAGTTGATAATGGGGTTAAACACAGACAAGGAAAAAGTGAACCTTCAAAAAGACAAAAAAAAAAAAAAAAAAAGAAAATGAAAACTAAGGACTTTTACTTCAAGGGAATAAAAAGAGAGGAAGTCGGGGCTCACCCGTCGTGACAACACATGCCCCAAGCTAGAGACGGTCGGTGGTGTCAGCATCCCGCAGGTTGTCACTTTCTGAGACGCAGAAGATGGGGTTGTAGCAATCACTGTCACGCCCTGTCTTTTCTTTGCTCCTATGTGGTGGGGGATCTGTGCGGCTCGCCATCCGTTTTGACTTTTGTGTGCGGAGGGAGAGATGCTGCGGTTTCTTCGCAATTTCGTTTGGTTTGTTGGAGAACTAGTGCTTAGGATACTTCATGACTCGATAAAGTTAAGTATATCTTAGTTTAACCAGACCACCGAGCTGATTAACAGCTCCCTAGGGCTGGCCCGTGGGATTAGATTTTACGTGGCTAAGAACCAATTGGTTACCTAGCGACGGGACCTGCAGTGCTATGCTTAGAATAGGGCTTGAAAAGTCATGCTGTCTCTATCTCTCTCTCTCTCTCTTATTTCTAAAGGTCACTATGTATTCTTTACATAAGTCAGATATCAATTTTACTGATCAACTTAAAGTAATTTGAAACCTTGTAACTTTGTCTAAACTATCCTTTGAGTGTTGAAAACATTACAAAGTGTGAACCTAGATCTTTAATCTGAAAATCGTAGGGTAGTGAGAAAGATGAGATTCGGGGAGAAATAATTCTCTCTCTCTCTCTCTCTCTCTCTCTCTCTCTCTCTCTCTCTCTCTCTCTCTCTCTAGCTGGAACCTTCCTGTTTTTTTCTACAATCTGCTGTGTTACGTAGGCTTACCTCACTAAGGGATTGTATGTCGTACTGGTCTTTACATTCTTAGACGATTTTACACAATTGTTTGTATCAATACATTGCTTTAAGTTCTCCATGATGTTTTGTTAGTTTGTGTCTTTCGACTGTAAATGCTTTACCTGATCTACTTAAGACGTCTGAAAACCAGATTAAAAAAAAATTCAGTGTGCAGAAAAAATGAATTCCTCTCTCTCTAGCTGGAACACGAAAGGAAAGCTAGTTAACAGATTGTGACTATTCCTTCTGCCAGCAAAAAGAGGGAGGTGCTGAATAGGAAAGAAGGAAGCTGCAAGATCCATTTATTGGTCTGCGCTTCCCCTTCCATGGCCCTGTCCCCCATGTCAAGAAGGGCCAGTGTATCATTATAGTATTACAGTTGTGGGCCTAAGTGGGCCTTCGGATAGAGGGGTGTGAACTGGATAATGACAGCCTCCTCTCTCTGCTGTCATCTTTCAATACTTCAGGACACGACGGAACACACTTTCGCTAAGTGGTGTCCGGCCATCCTAGCAATTTCTACCAGGGCGCTTCGACGCTCCCCATCACGGCACTGATATTAGCGCCTTTGTTTGTTTACGTGGCGCTTTTCGTCGTCGTGTCGTGTCGAACTGGAACACAGGACCTATAATACTCCGGAGCTATTTAAATATTTTCTTACCGCACTGCGAACGATTTCATTATAAATCTCATAGTGTAAATTTCTTTTCAAGATATGTAAAATACATTTTTTTCTAAATTCCTCCGATGAGGATTGCGTACATACTGTATATGTGAAAAGTAGCTGATGGCTTTTTTTCGCTATCACTATTGTACGCGTTTAATGGAAATAGATTTTTAGAGAAAATTTTAAAGCCTTTTACACGACAATCTCATTACCCTGCATCCTTTCGTTCCTTCCATTTGTTCGTTGGAGTTTGGGAGCTTTTATTGAAATCATAATTAGATCATATAAGACCTTCATGCCTACCGTCTCCTCTGATCTTATTTACACTCTGGAATAAGATACGCCATCATTTTTCGTAGCTTTATTTCCTTTGTCACTGAATGGAAATGTCTTTGAGATGAGTACTTTTACCTTTGTGTTTGCGTCAGCAATATTATCTATTCACTGTTATACTACACGAAAGGGGGAAATAATGCAACATGAAATGAATATGAAAACGAAGAATGATTTCAGGAGGCTTGTCTGTTTGACTGTTAATTTGAATATAGCAATATTTTATAGATTTTATACATAATTGCTCAGATCCACCAGGGTCCCTGCAAGAAGAGTTTAGTGTCAATGAATATTTCTTAAACTGAGCGATGGGAAAGCCGCCTTTTAAAAAGCAGTGGGTGCAAATGATTTTGGAAATACCGAGGCTGCACAGAATTCTATTCCTTGGAAGTGAGGAGCATAGTGGATTGACGAAACTGGCTGACCTGTGAGTTCATCGCTTCCTCGCACTATCTCTGGGGTAACGATGCTGAGGAGACTTACAAATAAGTTTTAAGTGGCCAGTGCACGTAACAGCATCCATTAAAAACTGATACAGCACCTGTGGCATGTACTGTCTTCCCCGAATAGCACCTCGCAGAAGCCCTCCGATATACCCGTACAATAAAATTTTATTTGAAGGAGATTTAGACAGGCAGAGTGCTGTGGAGATACGAAAAACCTAATATTATTTTTGGGGCGAGTTAACTGATAGTCGACAGAGAACAGAATACTTAATGTTTCAATAAACAGTTTGTAACGGTACAATTTTACCTGCAGTGTTTTTGTTATGTTTACAATCTATCTAAATGAAATAATTTTTTTTTTTTTTTTTTGTTTTGTGAATGTGGATCAACTTTTGCTCCCACCCGCCTTTGAGTGGAAAAAATAACGAAAATGGAGAGGCTTGTTTTGTTATAAATGAAAGTAATATTTCTTTTCAGCAAGTAAATTACCTACATGAAAAAACACAAGTCGTTTCTTTGGGGTGATTTCAACTCCTACGGAAAATGATCCAATGTGGTAGTGAAATTATAGAGCAGTAACTCAAGTGAATTTTAGATTAATCTACAGATATTTCAGATGAATAGAATATCACGTTTCATTTCCACTCCTATTAATCTTCTTGTTTTAATTTACACTGATCTCGTGTACTTGATAAGGTAGTTCTATCGCTTATTTGTTATCCTCTGGCGTCCGCTACCTGACAGCATCTGAAATTACAAAAGGCAACGAAATTCCTTTAGATATGACCAACACCGAATTTGATTTTTGCATAGCTTATAGGACGTTCAGGTGCCTAATGATTAACGTGAGATTTCAGATTAGTCCTATCACATCAGAGTGAAAAACATCTGACAATCATAAATTTATTACACGGACGGACATGTCGTAGACCGAGCCACAGAAACGGAATCACAAGCCGATTCCCATTAAGTCCCTCGACGACAACGGGGTTTGTCACTAATACAAAAGATAACAATACTATTCCAAATAATAAACATAAAATCAAAAATACTTATTTTTATCCCAAGTGCAGGCCGACGGGGAGGGCTTTTTAATTACCTTAACTAACTCTGGTTGGACGGAAGGACGAATATAGCACATGAAAAACAAAGGAATGGGTCCCCTGCCTTGCATGAGGAATAACGCAGCGAAGGAATTTGAAAACATGGCGGTAGATGGGAATCACTAAACTATTCAACCGTGCGAGCACGCGCTCACCAACAAAGTTGCATATTACCCGTTACAGTTATTTTCAGAGGAGAGAAGCCGCTTAACCAGGTACACTGACAGAGTAGCGATTATGATCTCAACTGTTACAACTGAACAACTGCAGGTTCCTCTACCTAGCACCCCACCTCCCCACCAGTCCCTTATGAGAGAATAAAGGAGGCAGGTCCACTTAGCTATGGTTGAAAATTTGAATGAAAATCCGTTATCATGGAAGCAATACTTCTTTATCCAAATTCCACAATAAAAGAAATAACCGATGTATCACTAAAGTTATGAGGATGTTAATGAGAGAGAGAGAGAGAGAGAGAGAGAGAGAGAGAGAGAGAGAGAGAGAGAGAGAGAGAGAGAGTTTGTTCCACCTACGAAGCCCATCCTTCAAGACCCAACAAAGACTGCATTCAAACTGGACCTGCTTCGTGACCAATCCACGCGTCCATGCCAATGAAACACGCCCAACCACTTACTGAAATTGTTACTCCCATTCTCTTCGGAAACCCCTCGTAAACCCCCACCTTGTAATCACCTAACCTCCACCCCTCCGAACCCCTTTCATCACAAACAAAACTATGCATGTTGTCCACGTGCTGCAGTTGACCCTATTTTGACCTCGAGTGTTCAAGACGCCCTTTATACCCAAGTCACTGCCAGCCGCGCCCAAACCTCTATCAGAGCGTGGATTCCCTTTGCCTGTAAAAAAGACTAGGGTGAAGTGGTAAAGGTTCTAAGGGAAAGTTATCTTTTTAAAACAAAGTATTTTGGGAATTCTAAAAACCGATGCATAATCAGAGACTTCTGGCAATGTGTTTTCATAAAGAATTGAATGAAGAGGGAGCCTAAAGAAGCATATCCTTTTAAAGGTGGCATATGGTAATTTTCAACCAATGCCTCGAGAACAAGGATTTCTGGCATTTTCTTAATGAGATCCAAAGTAAATTTGGCTTTTATCAAAGATGGCATCGCGTAAGCAGGGACCCTGTTTTTTTCTCCCATATACGGGGTTCAGGAGAAAATTATCTTTGTTAATAATCGGTAGATCTGTTTTTACTATATAACAGTTATGAACAATTGAGGTTTTACACGTACTCACAGATTGAAAGATCTACATAATACTTGAGCATAAATTTAAAAATATTTCAAGAGCGTGATTTGTTGAAATAATCTTTATAAACAATACCACAAGAATACAATTGAATTTTGCTTTTTATTGCTATCTGCATAATCTCTCAGTCCGTAAAGCACCTAGACCGCCACCAAAATAGAGAGAGAGAGAGAGAGAGAGAGAGAGAGAGAGAGAGAGAGAGAGAGAGAGAGAGAGAGAGAGAGATAAAACAACAAACGTCCATCTTTCATTCCTTTAAGGGCCAAATGATCTGACAGGAGTGACCACAAACGTCTCAATGTGCCTTCAGCAGCCCCGACCATTAAGGAACGTCAGAGCCACCACAGGCAGCCAACCACCATAAAAGCGCAGCAGACGTAAGACGGTATCTATATGCCCCGGAACTACGTCATCGCGTCTCCTAAACAGGTAATCTACAGTTGCTCTCTCACGATCAACTTTTTATTTTCGTGATCTGCACTAAGGAATTCACACACTTTGATGAATAATGATTGTAATAACATAAATTCTCTGTTCAAAACGATGTACAGACGGCAATAAATACAGCATGTATATACAGTGCATGAGAGAGAGAGAGAGAGAGAGAGAGAGAGAGAGAGAGAGAGAGAGAGAGAGAGAGAGAAATAACCATAGTATCAATAGAATTATATTTGTTTGTTAATGGAATATAACCGTACTAAAGCACCAAACACGATAGCCAGAAGGTTTAAATATTAAACATCAAATGCATAGATGGGAAATGTTTCTTGCTGTTTTCAAAAGACATTTCAATATCTGTTCATGATTTTATTTTTAATAGCCACAAAGGCCTGTTTCTTTCAACGTCTCGATTTCTGTAAATTTTTATAATGTGCTCTTCACTACAAAGTACCAGTCTTGAGTCCAGATGGGAAATAAGAGAACGAAGAAAACCCCTTTCGTGGTGGAATTCAAGCCCACGAACACCAATACGACTGAGGTTACCAATTGGTCTGCTGTGACCATCTGAATTCAGAGCTTGTAGTGATACGGGCATCCAAAACGCCTCGGGAAACCGGGGAGTTATGAGGTGGTTAATCAAATGCATATATCTGATGAAAGTGATTAGTAGATTCTAAATAAACTTTTCCGATGTTTCCATCAACATGCTTTATCTTTCGTTAAAGTCTATTTCATTTATAATAACTAAAAGATTTGTCATCGTGTGAGAAGTTTTGCAAATTCTGGCTAACATCTGTTTTCTTTTGACAGCAATAATCCCTGTTACATTTAATCGCAAAAGAAACATTTCGCAACTGTCGAACTGTAAGTAGATTAAATAGGTTTATTTGTTATGCATTCGTAACTAACACTAGGTTTCTAGTTAATCTTTCTATTAAAAATTTGTAATTTTAAATTAAGAAGAGAGAGAGAGAGAGAGAGAGAGAGAGAGAGAGAGAGAGAGAGAGAGAGAGAGAGAGATGGTGTACATTTTGACTGGTAATGAACACATGACAAGCGCCCTCACCCATCCCCCCCCCTTTTTAATTCTCTTTCCCTCTCTCTGTGACCCATCAGGGGTCAACAGATGCATATCAGATTTGAGGGGACGCACCCACTCGTCCCTCCTCGTCTGAAAATCGAACTCGGGTAACTGGTTCCTTCTCTATAGACCTCGGGTTCCTTAGCTTGTGAGAAAGAGGATGAGAGAGAAATTGTGCTAATTGGCCCTCCCGTTTTGATAACATAATAATAATAATAATAATAATAATAATAATAATAATAATAATAATAATAATAATAATAATAACCTTCATTTTAGATCAGGACCATATACAGAGGTAGACAATGTAGAAACACGTATAGTTTCCTCTC
>NC_089772.1:8894124-8901624 GCF_040412425.1 Macrobrachium rosenbergii | reverse complement strand
CAATTACAAACGAGAGAGACCTTAGGGTTAAGGTTACAGAGACACTGTAATTACAGCCAGAAAGTCGCATTTTACAAGAAGGGGTGGGTGGGTGGGTGGGACAGGCAGAGGACTAGGAGGAGAAGGAAGACGACATGCGAAGGGAAAGGGCAAAAAGGGTATGAGATGAGAAACCAATACCCGACTTATACCCAGGTACATGAAATTTATTTGATGATCATTATATAAGTGGACGTTGCCCTTCGCTCGGTGGCGCCGAACTATAAACTAGTCACTATAAACTTGACTGGGTTATTTAAGTGTGTGTGTATGTGTGTGTGTGTGTGTTTGTATATATATATAATCTACTCTTCGTATAGCCATAGGCCATGTACCCAATGGATGTGGTGGTGACAGAAGTGTACAGCTTTCCAGTTTCTAAGCAGATTTTAAGTAATAAGGTTGCTAGCCTCAGCTCATTTTCTAGACCCCAGCAGACTCTGAACATTCCCTACGTGGACACTGCTTTATAAATATGCATATACTAAAAATGCAGAAAGTTTTCCTTGAAAAGAGAGGTAGGTCCACTATCACATAAGTTTGCTGATTTATCAACAAACTTAAAACGACACACACACACACACACACACACACACACACACACACACAATGTAAAAGCACGCGCACAAGCAAGTAACTGTCCAAGAGGTCTCCTTTCGTGTAAAAAGAAAAAAAATCAATGTGAGAAACTGAAGAGTTGAGAACCTCTGCTTTCTCAAGAAAAGCGACCTCTCTTCTCAACTCAAGGTCCTTACATTAACCTTGGTCCTAATAGTCACCTGCCCTCACGTCCAATGGTCGGCGCAGGTAAAATAATGGAAAGGAAGCCGCGAAAAGGTGTGAGATTGTCTCTTTTGAGCCAGAACAAAGGGCCAGTGGTATTGATTACATGACACCCAAATGACCACTACAGAATCTTGAAACCCCTACACGAATCGGTCATACCAGCCCCAAGATCCAAGGAGTAAATCTACACTCGTCCAATATGTGTACGTTAGTTTCTTTTGCTCCGAGCTTTAAAATTCAGTTATCCTTCCTTTTCTTTATTCTTTGATTTACAGTTTTTCTTATTCCCCTTTCAGGTGTACTCGATTTGTTCACTGTTATTTTCCTGATTTTCGTTTTTAGTTCGCTATTTCAAACCGTAGTAGTCTCCAAATCATTTTACACCTTACTATATTCAATAGTTTATCCTCATTTCCTCTACGAATTCCTTCTTATTTCCTCTTCAGTTACGTTATCCTTTACCCTTATTTTCCTGCACTTTATTCTTCCATTACCTCCCCTCATCATTCTTTGCCCCAACCGTTTTTACTCCTTATTCTCGTTCTCCTCTAGTCTCATTCTCTTCTAAATTTTTTCTACACATTTTCGCCTCTCACTAGACTAATCATTATTCCCTCTCCCTTTTATTCTTATTCTTACTATACTTTTACTAACTCCCCACTTTTTGTCCTCTTTTTCCCCAGTCTTAGTCAGTTTGTTGAGGAACACTCAGAGTAAAAAAAAAAAATTATTACTTTAATTATTCAGTTTTTATACTGTCTCCACTTGACTCAAAAATTATTTTTTTTATTCAGTAAAAATCTTTGAGCTAAATCCTTCCCTCGAAATGTAACTCCCTTGAATAATGATACAATGAGAAAAGATGCAGTAACTGTATGCGGAAAATATAGATATAATTATAAATATAGAGAAATATACTATAAACTTATATATACATCTAAACGTATATGTAAAGATAAATGTATGTAGAATGAATGAGAGAAATATATATACCACTTCTTTAAAAACAAACATACATACAGAGAGAGAGAGAGAGAGAGAGAGAGAGAGAGAGAGAGAGAGAGAGAGAGCGTCGATCCCACATGATTAATACGGCATGGTATCAAATTTACAAACACCAGCTTAATCTCCAATGGATCAACCAAAATGACCGATCACGACAAAAAAAACAAAGCACAAACAATGGTTCTTTGTTGTTTCAAGAGCATTCAAAATGTTCTTTCCCTTGTGGGATGTTTAATCAGCCCGGCATCTTGTTCTTCTAATTGCCGAAAGTCAAGGAAACAAATGGGGGGATTATTCCGGCGTAATCTCCCCCTCATCAAGAATCTATTTGGGCAAACATCCTTCTTTGAAGAGAGCGAAGCAGGAAGAAGGAAAGTAGGAGACCGAGAAGGAACGCCTCCTCCCGCTCAGGAGTCTACAGAGACAAAAGACAAACGAAAGATGCTCCTAAGGAAAAGGAGTGCGGAAGAGATTTGGGAAGATAAGAAATACTGTTTGTTGTTGTTGTTAAAAAAGGAAGATGAAAAAGATATAAGAAATGGAATATTCAAAGAGACAAATTGCGGGGAGAAGGGAAGAATGACCAAACACTTCCTACGTGATTTTATCGCCAGAGGATGATTCATTCATCCTATATGAAGGAACAGGAGCAGCAAGGGAGTTAACCTTATTAAGCACTGAAGGGTAAACTATGATGTAAAATAAAAAATCATGAAAGATTTTCTTCTTCTCGCAATTGGTAAAGCTTTCTATATTGTTTATTTTATGAACTGTGCAAGATTCCTTCTTCTCAAATCTTGTTAAAAAACAATTAAAATATGTAAAAAAAAAAAAAGACGTTGCAGAAGAGAGTTTAGTCCTTGACACTCCTGCAGGCTCCTCCATATTACTAACTATTTTATTATATTTTCATCATTAAGCCGTTTACACACACGGGATGACTCTAGGAAAAATGCTACCTCATTCACCTCTTATACGCTCGCTCTTGCTTCCTGGATGTTGAGGTTTGTCCTTTCCAGTATTTCTTTCTTTCCATCTGTTCAAATTTGTCTAAATCTTCTCGTTGTTCCTGCTAACAATTCCAACTTACACTCTTTTCACCAGCTTACCATCCTCAATACTCCCCACGTGACAGAGTCATCTCAAAGCGATGACTCATTCTTCCATTAACCGTTTTACTCTCTTTTTTTTTTTGTTTATCTCCACATTTTCACCCTTTCAGTTCTTCTCAGGCCAGCTATACTTTGCATGCAGTTCACCTCACCAGCTTCAAGCTTTTTTCTTTCATTCTCATCCAACATCCACACTTCACGTCCATAAAGGAGTCTTGGCACAACAATACAATATCTTGCTTCCATTTAAATTCCGTGTTTTCCCCATATTTTACACTTACAGTGCTACCTTCCCTGCTTGACCTATTCGGTGACATCTACTTTCTCCATCCTACCACAACCCACTACATTTACCCCAAAATACCCATACGAATGAATCACGTCAGCGTTTCTACATACGATAGTAATAATAGTAGTAATAACTACAAGATAAGAAATTAACCGTGGCTGTAATTACGTCCATAGCGAAACAATAGCAGCAGTGTCACTCAACAAGATATTTAAACAGTATAACCTAAAACGAAAGGTTCCCCATCTTCCTGAAACTCCTACTTTTGTTCGCCATTTCGCTGTTCTTGTCTCTAACGTCTAATTCCGCGTCTTTTTCGTTCCATAAATAACCTTCCGTTTCCCTCCCCCGTCCGTTAGATGGAGTAGCGGCCGAGGGGTTAATTACCACCTGGCCTGTGCTACCTGAATCCCCTGAGTTGTTATTTCCCCGTCCGTCTACGGAACCGTTCCTTCGGCACTTTGCTCCACAGGAACCATAAATTCCCACTCGAAGTCAACGTCGAACTGGACCTCAGAGTGACACGGTTTTCAGAATTTCTTCCAAGGCAGAAGAGACGTTGGCAGAGTGAAAAAGAAAACACTAAGGTCAAATTGTTACCAAAAATCTAAAGTAAATGGTGAGGGAAGCAAATTTCAGAATTAGTAAGATTAACACAAGAATGAGACGAGAAAAGAAATAAGCACGAAAAAATGATTTAATTCAGATTATAGACATTTATTAAAAATAATATATCATGCCGAGTAGCAAGCATCTGGTTCACATTATTTTGCATACCTCTCTCTCTCTCTCTCTCTCTCTCTCTCTCTCTCTCTCTCCGCACCGTCGAAAAAAAAGAAAAAAGCAAGAAAAATCCACAAAGAGCGCACGCGCTACAATCATTATGAAGTCCAATTCATCAATTAGCAATAGGTAAAGGGCACGCTTGAATAAATCCATTACCTGAGAAACGAGAGAGAGAGAGAGAGAGAGAGAGAGAGAGAGAGAGAGAGAGAGAGAGAGAGAGAGAGAGAGAGAGAGAGAGAGAATGACAATGCCATCTTCAATATACGACATTCTCCAAGTAAAAGCTCCACACCGAGCAGAGATAATTAAAACTTGGCCTCTAAATTATGCATAATTACATTTACTAATCACTCCTCTTGATTTTATCCTGTAATCAAAAATGAAATATTCAAAAAAATTTTGGCATGTAAAAATTAAAATCCAGCAAAGTTTCTTGTTGACGCAGGACCCATGAATTTTTTACTCCCCTACTATTTGAATATACATAAATAACCAGGTTAATGAAGACTTAGTCCTCGATTTATTTAATAGATAAATAATCTGAGCGCCAATTTTTGGAAATATTGACTACCTTTGCCTGCATTAACAAGGCAAAAATACATTTTTTTTAAAGTAATATAAACTACAAAAAAGAAGTATCCGAATATTAAATATGCAGTATTAGAAGAAGAGGAAAAAGAAGAAAAAAAAAGAACAAGAAGAAGAAAGAGAAAAAACCTAGTGCGCGCCAATATCGCGATGAACGACTTCATTATCGGTTCCGTAGGGCGTAGCCGAAATTTGGAGAGGTGGTCCCTCCGGAAGACAAGTCTCCATTGTGGCGCCTTCGGCCTTAATTGACAGTGGGTTAAGCAGAATGCACCTCGCACAGACGCTGTTGGATACTTCAGAGGGTGGGGTTTAACAAGAGACTGTATAGTTATTTCTTTGCTAAATGTAATAACACAACATGAAACTCTGGGCGAGAAATTAAAACTCTTGGAAAGGAGAAAATAACACTCATGGAATTTTTCATTTCCTATTAAGCAAAGATTGATGCAATACAGATCAAGAAATGAACAACAAACACAATAAAGAGGAACAACGGAAATCTCTCTTCATTCCACTAAAGACAAAAGAACACTAAACAAGTAAAAAATGCGCCGAAGTTTCTTCGGCGCAATCGAGTTTTCTGTACAGCGTATAATGCTTTATGAAACTCTCAGCCACGGACCATGATACTCTCAGCCGCAGCCCATGAAACTTTCAGCCACGGCCCGGTGCCAGATCCACGATCAAGGCTA
This sequence comes from Macrobrachium rosenbergii, assembly GCF_040412425.1. NCBI lineage: Eukaryota > Metazoa > Arthropoda > Malacostraca > Decapoda > Palaemonidae > Macrobrachium > Macrobrachium rosenbergii. Next base: position 8,896,324 of record NC_089772.1, on the reverse strand, counting down.
ACTTTAACCTTAAATAAATTAAAAACTAGCGAGGCTAGAGGGCTGCAATTTACTATGTTTGATGCTTGCAGGGTGGATGATCAACACACCAATTTGCAGCCCTCTAGCCTCAGTAGAATTTAAGACCTGAGGGCGGACAGAAAAAGCGCGGACGGACAGACAATTAGCCATCTCAATAGTTTCCTTTTACGGAAAACAAAAAAAAAACTGCTATACTGTTATATTTTACGACGAAAAATGTTAGCAAAATAGGGAAACGGCCAAACTTGCAAAAGGGACAGAACTAATCCAGTCTGCCGGTTCAGTAATATATATGGCATCGGCGAAGAAAGGAAAGACGTAAAATTGCGAAGAGGAGAAAGGGCTCGGTTAAACCCTCTCGTTACTTTAAATGATATTGAGAGCCTTCGCTTATCGCATTCCTTAACCACAGTAAATTTCAAAAAATCTAAGAATAGATATGAACTGGATGAAGAACAAGAAATGAAAGCTAACAATGATGTGGAGAGAGAGAGAGAGAGAGAGAGAGAGAGAGAGAGAGAGAGAGAGAGAAATTGTCAAAAGGTACTGAGCACCGGGTAATAGAACCAGCGGTGCTAGTGATTAATTTACACCTAAACACGACCTCCGCCAATGACTTCTGTGGTTTTCTCTATTGCGTAAACCACGAGAAAAATAACAGCGCCGACAGGTACTCGAATAATTTAGATTTTAGTCTCTCTTTTTATATAGCATTAATCTATAATAATAAAATCCGAGAGGATCTGATCTTGTTTGTCCTCGCCCGGGTGACAGAAGGGGAAACATGACACAGCCACCAACCGCCGCCAAACCGGCTTGTCCGCCCCGGTTGGGGCGGGGTAGGTAGGGGATCGGGAGAGTTGGGGTGACAGCCACTCTCCTCCTGCAAACCTGTTTGTCCGTCCCGGGTGGGGGCTGGGTAGGTAGGGGATCGGGAGAGTAGGGGAGACATCCACCCTCCTCCTGCAAACCTGTTTGTCCGCCCCGGGTCGGAACGGGGTAGATAGAGGATCGGGTTGGTAGGGGAGACATCCACCCTCCTCCTGCAAACCTGTTTGTCCGCCCCAGGTGAGGCTGGGTAGGTAGGGGATCGGGAGGGTGGGGGAGACAGCAATTTTGTACCGTCTTCGCTGTATCTGCATTATGTATATGCACAGGGCCCTGAGCTGGCATAAAGAATACCCTTCTTATTACTAACGTTTTCCATCTTTCATTCCTTTTCCGTGGTTTATCAAACGGCTCATACAGAAATATTTTCACTGTAATATTTTTACTTTCAACCGCCAAGCCTAGGAGATTTTATAATTGTATTCCAAATCTCTAATCTCGCCCAAAACGAAGGATTTGACTATAGTTTTCACGATATTTAAAAAAATTATGAAATCTGTATTCATAAGGGAAAAACTCTGTACTAAGAATCCGAAGTCTCACCATTGTTATGTTACACACTCCACGGTACATAAAGATAAAAAGTCAGGAGAGAGAGAGAGAGAGAGAGAGAGAGAGAGAGAGAGAGAGAGAGATAACCTTATGCTGCCAGCACAGAACACGTTTCAAGATCTGACTTCGACCAATAAAACAGTAACATACGAGTCTCTCTCTCTCTCTCTCTCTCTCTCTCTCTCTCTCTCTCTCTCTCTCTCAAATTGCTCCCACACGACCCAACGGAGGAAGCACAAGTCTTGGAGGGGGCGCGAGGATGAAGGCGAAGGAGGAGCGAGGGGCGAAGCCGAAACTCCACCTCATCAGCGACGAAAAATCTAATTTATCAGGATGGAAAATGAACAGTCCTATCTGCGGAGGCTTTTCCTCAGGCTCCGAGAAGGACCTCTCGGTTTTCTCTTAATTTTAGGTCTACTTTTCAAATGCCATATAATTAGAAGCGTCGGACAATCCTCAGAATGGACAGAGGTCGTGGGCGAAACTTCAAAAACCCTCCGGTTGGAGGTAAGGTGAGGGGGCGAGGTGGGGAGAAATGCGAGGGAGAAAACAGAAATGGGTTTCAGAAAATGGGAAGGGTATGGGTATTATACGGGGGGAAGGTGACAGCAAAATATCTAGCAAAACTGTAGGGGAAAAGGGATTTCAAAATTAACCGAGTGATAAAAAAGGGGAAATCAGAATCCCACCGTGTATCAAGGATAGAGAAAATGGTTGGTCAACCTCCTTGTGGATGGCG
>NC_089772.1:8886624-8889124 GCF_040412425.1 Macrobrachium rosenbergii | reverse complement strand
AATTTTATGAAATAAAAATTGTTGCAATAGAACAAACTACTACATAATCAAAACATTCACAATGTTTGTGGTGATGAAGAAAACTCTGGCATTTCTCGGTTCGGTGACCGTTCCCTTTCCTCTGTGATGCAAAGCTATAGAATTATCTTCCTAATGCTAATTTCCTGATTATTATCATTTCCCACCTTCCAAGAGGAGAGTGAACTCACCGAAGACTAGGCCTACCCCTCCTCAACCGCTTTCTCTTTCGCTAAAGGCATGAACTAGTCCAAGTAGCCTGTTCAGATTCTGTACGTTCCACCTGGCCTCAGTTAGCGCATACTTGAAACATCACCCAATAAGAAATTTGTCTTAACCAATTGTTTCTTTTCATTTAAAACCTTCAACTTGTAAAATATTCATATACGAGCTTGTTGGACGCGCGCTGAAACTCGGCGCTGCTGTCTCCCCTACCCTCCCAATCCCCTACCTACCCCGCCCCAACCCGGGACGAACAAACGGGTATGCAGGAGGGGGGTGGATGCCTCCCCTACACTCCCGTCACACTACCTGCCCCGACCCCACCCGGGGCGGACAAACCGGTTTGCAGGGGGTGGGTGGCTTATTCATGTCTCCCCTATTGTCACCCGGGGGAGGACAAAGAAGATCAGGTCCTCTCGGATTTTATTATTATAGATAAGCGAAAATACAAGAATGGGTTTCACTTCATCCATCACAACAATAAACAACTGGGAGACTGCATACCTCCACCGCTATGAACACGTGTGTATGTATGTATGAATGTATGTACCAACCAGTTCCAGCATGTGTATGAAATCTTTTATTTTTACACCGAGATGCTCCATAACCTTTTCTAGTCAGATTTCCTTTGAAGGTCATTTTATGATGCGATGACTAAATCTACGCAGAGGAAGCGTAGCGTTTAAATTCCTCGGGATCTGATACGCTTGAACCAACGTCTGTCTGCAGGCTATAACAAACTCTTTCAGCATCTTTTGCAGATGTATTTTGGACACAAAGAACAGAGATAAAGGCATTGATAAATCTTTTTGAACAACAAAAAGATCATAAAAGATCAAGAGAACATGTACTACAAAAACAACGTGAACGACCAAGGGAACATGGACGACAAAAAAAAAAAAAACAACTCTAAATTAGAGCAGTAAACACCTTCCAGGACGTTTAAGACACAAAGTAACAAAACATCATAAATATCTCCCTTCTTTCATTCCACGGGTTAGCGTGAAGGACGTTAAAGTGCAACATTTACGAGCACACAAACATTTGTATTTATCTATATACAGGTACACGTAACCCACACAAACTTTTATATATATATATATATATATATATATATATATATATATATATATAGTGTGCATGTGTATGTGTATATATATAAATATATACATGCATACACATATACTGTATGCACGAAGAAAAATTCTGAATACGCAACTAAGGACACACCAACTAGCCAAAAAATTTCAAACAAAAAACGTTCCTAACTCTAACCAAGTACGCCCCGCTAAAAGTAATCGACATCTCGGCAAAAGACTGGTTTACGTCCAGTACCCGGCGAAAAATATAAAAAATAAAAACCACATAGAAGAGGGAAGGCAAACTCCGGAGCGAATTTACAACGTCATTAACTATTGTGCGAATTCACTCTACGAATGTACCCAAAGTTGTAAATCCTTCTCAGAAAAAAACGAATGGGAAAAAACCCCTAACCTCGCGATGTCGTAGAGATGATTTCATTGAAGACCAACAGTCATTAATCTACCTTCGCTTAGTTATAAGGAAGCACATCGCTTTTTTCATTTGAAAACTCATAAATACAAGGTCAATGCTTTTTTTCATATATATATATATATATATATATATATATATATATATATATATACATATATATATATATATATATATATATATATATATATATATATATATATATATAAATTTAATTTGCCAAATTATTTTGATCTCAAATTTACGTCCAGATCCATTCGACTTACCAGCGAGAAGATTAAAATTCAAATGACGAGAGAAAAAAAAACTTAACAGCGAAAAAATCCAGGCGAAAAAAGTCCCAGCGTCGGCGGGTGAGTGGCGAGTTATGACACGACGGCTGGCCCAATCCGATTAACCTATCAAGGGATTTTCCCAAGACCCTGCGAACGGCTTTGCAAGTGAGAGCGATATCACTCAGCAGTTTATGGCAGGGATTTTGCCCAAAGGACCCCAGACGAGAGGCATCAGTGACGCAGCCAAGGTGAATAGTCACCAGGACTTTGATGCCGCTCGTCCTTTTTGATTCTTTCTCACTATTAACGAAGATCAAGGCAGGTTTGAAAAAAGCCGATTCCGAATATTTCAAGGCTTCTTTGCTTGTTTACCTAATCTGAGACAGCTAATATATGAATTAATTACAGTCCAAGCTTTTATCATCTGACAGTTTTCTTTATTTACCGTAAGTATTAATGATCACTACTAAGGA